>NW_026600224.1:1029940-1074940 GCF_029448725.1 Salvelinus fontinalis
GTAGTAACATGAATGGTCTGGTTATAGAAGGTCTATAGTGTAGTATCATGAATGGTATGGTTATAGAAGGTCTATAGTGTAATATCATGAATGGTCTGGTTATAGAAGGTCTATAGTGTAGTAACATGAATGGTCTGGTTATAGAAGGTCTATAGTGTAGTATCATGAATGGTCTGGTTATAGAAGGTCTATAGTGTAGTATCATGAATGGTCTGGTTATAGAAGGTGGTTATAGAAGGTCTATAGTGTAGTAACATGAATGGTCTGGTTATAGAAGGTCTATAGTGTAGTATCATGAATGGTCTGGTTATAGAAGGTGGTTATAGAAGGTCTATAGTGTAGTATCATGAATGGTCTGGTTATAGAAGGTCTATAGTGTAGTATCATGAATGGTCTGGTTATAGAAGGTGGTTATAGAAGGTCTATAGTGTAGTATCATGAATGGTCTGGTTATAGAAGGTGGTTATAGAAGGTCTATAGTGTAGTATCATGAATGGTCTGGTTATAGAAGGTCTATAGTGTAGTATCATGAATGGTCTGGTTATAGAAGGTGGTTATAGAAGGTCTATAGTGTAGTAACATGAATGGTCTGGTTATAGAAGGTCTATAGTGTAGTATCATGAATGGTCTGGTTATAGAAGGTGGTTATAGAAGGTCTATAGTGTAGTATCATGAATGGTCTGGTTATAGAAGGTGGTTATAGAAGGTCTATAGTGTAGTATCATGAATGGTCTGGATATAGAAGGTGGTTATAGAAGGTCTATAGTGTGGTATCATGAATGGTCTGGATATAGAAGGTGGTTATAGAAGGTCTATAGTGTAGTATCATGAATGGTCTGGTTATAGAAGGTGGTTATAGAAGGTCTATAGTGTAGTATCATGAATGGTCTGGTTATAGAAGGTCTATAGTGTAGTATCATGAATGGTCTGGTTATAGAAGGTGGTTATAGAAGGTCTATAGTGTAGTATCATGAATGGTCTGGTTATAGAAGGTGGTTATAGAAGGTCTATAGTGTAGTATCATGAATGGTCTGGATATAGAAGGTGGTTATAGAAGGTCTATAGTGTAGTAACATGAATGGTCTGGATATAGAAGGTGGTTATAGAAGGTCTATAGTGTAGTATCATGAATGGTCTGGATATAGAAGGTGGTTATAGAAGGTCTATAGTGTGGTAACATGAATGGTCTGGTTATAGAAGGTCTATAGTGTAGTAACATGAATGGTCTGGTTATAGAAGGTGGTTATAGAAGGTCTATAGTGTAGTATCATGAATGGTCTGGTTATAGAAGGTCTATAGTGTAGTATCATGAATGGTCTGGATATAGAAGGTGGTTATAGAAGGTCTATAGTGTAGTGTCATGAATGGTCTGGATATAGAAGGTGGTTATAGAAGGTCTATAGTGTGGTATCATGAATGGTCTGGATATAGAAGTTGGTTATAGAAGGTCTATAGTGTAGTAACATGAATGGTCTGGATATAGAAGGTCTATAGTGTAGTAACATGAATGGTCTGGTTATAGAAGGTGGTTATAGAAGGTCTATAGTGTAGTAACATGAATGGTCTGGTTATAGAAGGTCTATAGTGTAGTAACATGAATGGTCTGGTTATAGAAGGTCTATAGTGTAGTAACATGAATGGTCTGGTTATAGAAGGTGGTTATAGAAGGTGGTTATAGAAGGTCTATAGTGTAGTAACATGAATGGCCTGGATACAGAAGGAATCACTGAAATTTGCATACTGCCTCCCAACAGATCCACAGATAACGCAATCGCCTCCACACTGCCCACTGCCCACTGCCCACTGCCCACTGCACACTGCCCACTGCCCACTGCCCACTGCCCCCTGCCCACTGCACACTGCCCACTGCACACTGCCCACTGCCCACTGCACACTGCCCACTGCCCACTGCCCACTGCCCACTGCACACTGCCCACTGCCCACTGCCCACTGCCCACTGCCCACTGCCCACTGCACACTGCCCACTGCACACTGCACACTGCCCACTGCCCACTGCCCACTGCACACTGCCCACTGCCCACTGCCCACTGCCCACTGCCCCCTGCACACTGCCCACTGCCCACTGCACACTGCCCACTGCACACTGCCCACTGCACACTGCACACTGCACACTGCCCACTACCCACTGCACACTGCCCACTACCCACTGCCCACTGCCCACTGCCCACTACCCACTGAACACTGCCCACTGCCCACTGCCCACTGCCCACTGCCCACTGCCCACTGCCCACTACCCACTGCACACTGCCCTAATCCATCTGGACAAGAGGAACACCTATGTAAGAATCCTGTTCATTGACTATAGCTCAGCATTCAACACCGTAGTACCCTCCAAGCTCATCATCAAGCTAGAGGCCGTGGGTATGAACACCTCCCTCGGCAATACACAGGCTAACCCTAACCCAGGCTAACCCTAACCCAGGCTAACCCTAACCCAGGCCAACCCTAAACCAGGCCAACCCTAAACCAGGCTAACCCTAACCCAGGCTAACCCTAACCCAGGCCAACCCTAACCCAGGCTAACCCTAACCCCCAGGCTAACCCTAACCCCCAGGCTAACCCTAACCCAGGCTAACCCTAACCCAGGCCAACCCTATCCCCCAGGCTAACCCTAACCCAGGCTAACTCTAACCCAGGCTAACCCTAACCCAGGCTAACCCAGGCCAAACCTAACCCCAAGGCTTACCCAAACCCAGGCTAACCCTAACCCAGGCTAACCCTAACCCAGGCCAACCCTAACCCAGGCCAACCCTAACCCAGGCCAACCCTAACCCAGGCTGACCCTAACCCAGGCT
Source organism: Salvelinus fontinalis (assembly GCF_029448725.1). NCBI lineage: Eukaryota > Metazoa > Chordata > Actinopteri > Salmoniformes > Salmonidae > Salvelinus > Salvelinus fontinalis. The sequence goes on from NW_026600224.1 coordinate 1,032,757, forward strand.
GACCCTAACCCAGGCTAACCCTAACCCAGGCTAACCCTAACCCAGGCCAACCCTAACCCCCAAGCTAACCCTAACCCAGGCTAACGCTAACCCAGGCTAACCCTAACCCAGGCCAACCCTAACCCAGGCCAACCCTAACCCAGGCCAACCCTAACCCAGGCTAACCCTAACCCAGGCCAACCCTAACCCAGGCTAACCCTAACACAGGCCAACCCTAACCCAGGCCAACCCTAACCCAGGCTAACCCTAACCCAGGCAACCCTAACCCAGGCCAAACCTAACCCAGGCCAACCCTAACCCAGGCCAACCCTAACCCAGGCCAACCCTAACCCAGGCCAACCCTAACCCAGGCTAACCCTAACCCAGGCCAACCCTATCTCAGGCCAACCCGAACCCAGGCTAACCCTAACCCAGGCCAACCCTAACCCAGGCCAACCCTAACCCAGGCCAACCCTAACCCAGGCCAACCCTAACCCAGGCCAACCCTAACCCAGGCCAACCCTAACCCAGGCTAAACCTAACCCAGGCCAACCCTAATCCAGGCTAACCCTAACCCAGGCTATCCCTAACCCAGGCCAACCCTAACCCAGGCTAACCCTGACCCAGGCTAACCCTAACCCAGGCCAACCCTAACCCAGGCTAACCCTAACCCAGGCTAACCCTAACCCAGGCCAACCCTAACCCAGGCCAACCCTAACCCAGGCCAACCCTAACCCAGGCTAACCCTAACCCAGGCTAACCCTAACCAAGGCCAACCCTAACCCAGGCCAACCCTAACCCAGGCCAACCCTAACCCAGGCCAACCCTAACCCAGGCTAACCCTAACCCAGGCTAACCCTAACCCAGGCTAACCCTAACCCAGGCTATCCCTGACCCAGGCTAACCCTAACCCAGGCCAAACCTAACCCAGGCTAACCCTAACCCAGGCCAACCCTAACCCAGGCTAACCCTAACCCAGGCCAACCCTAACCCAGGCCAACCCTAACCCAGGCTAACCCTAACCCAGGCTAACCCTAACCCAGGCCAACCCTAACCCAGGCCAACCCTAACCCAGGCCAACCCTAACCCAGGCTAACCCTAACCCAGGCTAACCCTAACCCAGGCTAACCCTAACCCAGTCCAACCCTAACCCAGGCTAACCCTGACCCAGGCTAACCCTAACCCAGGCCAACCCTAACCCAGGCTAACCCTACCCAGGCTAACCCTGACCCAGGCCAACCCTAACCCAGGCTAACCCTAACCCAGGCTAACCCTAACCCAGGCTAACCCTAACCCAGGCCAACCCTAACCCCCAGGCCAACCCTAACCCAGGCCACCCCTAACCCAGGCTAACCCTGACCCAGGCCAACCCTAACCCAGGCCACCCCTAACCCAGGCTAACCCTGACCCAGGCCAACCCTGACCCAGGCTAACCCTAACCCAGGCTAACCCTAACCCAGGCTAACCATAACCCAGGCTAACCCTAACCCAGGCCAACCCTAACCCAGGCCAACCCTAACCCAGGCTAACCCTAACCCAGGCTAACCCTGACCCAGGCCAACCCTAACCCAGGCCACCCCTAACCCAGGCTAACCCTGACCCTGACCCAGGCCAACCCTAACCCCTGTCCTCGATGGACTACTCTTCTCCCTGGTCAGACCAGCTCAGGACTGACTGAAAGAGGAACGGACTACAGAGAGGTGATAATCTGTACCGTTGACCATATGTTGTCAAAGACTGATGCAGAATGTCATGATTAAACTCCATATTGGAGGATCTGACTCAGGAGGGACAGGAGAACAACAGAAAAACAGCCAGCTCGGTCATTAAACCCACCAGTCTGTGACAGCAAGTCATATACTTCCAAAGGCCCAAAAAAGGCGTTAATTCAGGTGAGGGAAAATAGTCATAACCCTAACTCACTAAATTAATCAAAACAGGAACAGTTTTACATTTGGCAAGAATTTCAGAAGGAAATGATCTCAACAGAGAAGAATGTCCTCCTGTGTGCTACCTATATCCCCCCACTAGAATCCCCATACTATAATGAAGACAGCTTCTCCATCCTGGAGGGCGAGACCAACCATTTCCAGGCCCAGGGACATGTACTAGTCTGTGGTGACCTAAATGCCAGAACTGGACACGAACCTGACACCCTCAGCACACAGGGGGACAAACACCTACCTGGAGGTGACATCATTCCCTCCCCCATAAGCCCCCCTAGACACAACTAGGACAACATAACCAAACAAAAACGGTTCACAACTCCTGCAGCTCTGTCACACGCTGGGTCTGTACATAGTCAATGGTAGGCTTCGAGGGGACCCCTACGGTAGGTACACCTATAGCTCATCTCTTGGCAGTAGTACCGTAGACTACATTATCACTGACCTCAACCCAGAGTCCTATGGTAGGTACACCTATAGCTCATCTCTTGGCAGTAGTACTCTACTTTATCACTGACCTCAACCCAGAGTCTCTCAGAGCGTTCACAGTCAGCCCACTGACACCCCTATCAGACCACAGCAAAATCACAGTCTACTTGAACAGAGCAATACTAAATCATGAGGCATCAAAGCCAAAGGAACTGAGTAACATTAATAAATACTATAGATGGAAGGAAAGTAGTGTGGAAACCAACCAAAAAACAATTAGGCGACAACAAATTCAATCCCTTTTAGACAACTTCCTGGACAAAACGTTTCACTGTAATAGTGAAGGTGTAATCTTGGCAGTAGAAAACCTAAACAGTATATTTTACCTCTCAGCTTCCCTATCAAATCTAAACATTTCAAACAGAAAACAGAAGAAAATTAACAACAATGATAAATGGTTTGATGAAGAAAGCAAAAACCTAGAAGAAAGAAATTGAGAAACCTGTCCAACCAAAAACATAGAGACCCAGAAAACCTGAGTCTACGCCTTCACTATGGTGAATCACAAAAAAAATACAGAAATACACTACGGAAAAAGAAGGAACAGCACGTCAGAAATCAGCTCAATGAAATTGAAGAATCCATAGAATCAAATCACTTCTGGAAAAACTGGAAAACACTAAACAAACAACAATATGAAGAGTTATCTATCCAAAACAACAACACACAGAGTTATCTATCCAAAACAACAACACATAGAGTTATCTATCCAAAACAACAATATGAAGAGTTATCTATCCAAAACAACAACACACAGAGTTATCTATCCAAAACAACAACACATAGAGTTATCTATCCAAAACAACAACACATAGAGTTATCTATCCAAAACAACAACACATAGAGTTATATATCCAAAACAACAACACATAGAGTTATATATCCAAAACAACAACACATAGAGTTATCTATCCAAAACAACAACACATAGAGTTATCTATCCAAAACAACAACACATAGAGTTATATATCCAAAACAACAACACATAGAGTTATCTATCCAAAACAACAACACATAGAGTTATCTATCCAAAACAACAACACATAGAGTTATCTACCCAAAACAACAACACATAGAGTTATCTATCCAAAACAACAACACATAGAGTTATATATCCAAAACAACAACACATAGAGTTATCTACCCAAAACAACAACACATAGAGTTATCTATCCAAAACAACAACATGAAGAGTTATCTATCCAAAACAACAACATGAAGAGTTATCTATCCAAAACAACAACACATAGAGTTATCTATCCAAAACAACAACACATAGAGTTATCTATCCAAAACAACAACACATAGAGTTATATATCCAAAACAACAACACATAGAGTTATCTATCCAAAACAACAACACATAGAGTTATCTATCCAAAACAACAACACATAGAGTTATCTACCCAAAACAACAACACATAGAGTTATCTATCCAAAACAACAACACATAGAGTTATCTATCCAAAACAACAACACATAGAGTTATCTACCCAAAACAACAACACATAGAGTTATCTATCCAAAACAACAACACATAGAGTTATCTACCCAAAACAACAACACATAGAGTTATCTATCCAAAACAACAACACATAGAGTTATCTACCCAAAACAACAACACATAGAGTTATCTATCCAAAACAACAACAACACATAGAGTTATCTATCCAAAACAACAACACATAGAGTTATCTATCCAAAACAACAACACATAGAGTTATATATCCAAAACAACAACACATAGAGTTATCTATCCAAAACAACAACACATAGAGTTATCTATCCAAAACAACAACACATAGAGTTATCTACCCAAAACAACAACACATAGAGTTATCTATCCAAAACAACAACACATAGAGTTATCTATCCAAAACAACAACACATAGAGTTATCTACCCAAAACAACAACACATAGAGTTATCTATCCAAAACAACAACATGGAGAGTTATCTATCCAAAACAACAACACATAGAGTTATCTATCCAAAACAACAACAACACATAGAGTTATCTATCCAAAACAACAACACATAGAGTTATCTATCCAAAACAACAACACATAGAGTTATCTATCCAAAACAACAACATGAAGAGTTATCTATCCAAAACAACAACACATAGAGTTATCTATCCAAAACAACAACACATAGAGTTATCTATCCAAAACAACAACACATAGAGTTATCTATCCAAAACAACAACATGGAGAGTTATCTATCCAAAACAACAACATGGAGAGTTATCCAAAATGGAGATGCATGGATAAACCACATCTTCAATCTTTGTGGCTTCACAAATAAAGAACCAAGAGCAAACACATTATCAAATTGTAACGAACGTTGTCGGGAGAAGGAGAAGAGTACCAAGGTGCAGCGTGGTAAGTGTCCATATAACTTTTAATAAATACGAAACACTTGAACAAAACAACAGAACGACAAACAAACAGTTCTGCCAACACACAAAACAGGTGCCAACACACTAAACAGAAAACAACTACCCACCAAGCACAGGTGGGAATGAGGCTACCGAAGTATGGTTCTCAATCAGAGACAACGATAGACAGCTGCCTCTGATTGGGAACCATACCAAGCCAAACACATAGAAATACAACACACAGAACAAAACATAGAATGCCCACACCAACTCACCCCCTGACCAAAATAGAGACATAAAAAGGAACTCTAAGGTCAGGGCGTGACACAAATACAAATCTTAGAATCATAGAAAGACTTACAGAAGCCACTGGATTTTACAATTTTTATTATTTATATTTATTTAAAATATGTAGGTCCATTATCATTTATATAAATATGTAGGTCCATTATCATTTATATAAATATGTAGGTCCATTATCATTTATATAAATATGTAGGTCCATTATCATTTATATAAATATGTAGGTCCATTATCATTTATATAAATATGTAGGTCCATTATCATTTATATAAATATTTTACAATTACATTGAATGAACTACAGGACAAAATACAAACCCTCCAACCTAAAAACAACTGTGGTGTTAATGGTATCCTCAATGAAATGATAAAATATACAGACCACAAATTCCAAATGGCTATAGATAAACTCTTTAATTAGCTCTAGCATCTTCCCCAGTATTTGGAACCAATGACTGGTCACTCCAATCCACAAAAGTGGAGACAAATTTGACCCCAATAACTAATGTGGGATATGCGTCAACAGCAACCTTGGGACAATACTCTGCATTATCATTAACAGCAGACTTGTACATTTCCTCAGCGAAAACAGTGTACTGAACAAATGTCAAATTGGCTTTTTACCAAATTACCATACGACAGACCACGTATTCACCCTGCACACCCTAATTGACAAAAAAAGGCAACGTCTTCTCATGCTTTGTCAATTTCAAAAAAGCTTTTGATTCCATTTGGCATGAGGGTCTGCTATGCAAATTGATGGAAAGTGGTTTTGGGGGAAAAACATACAACATTATAAAATCCATGTACACAAACAACAAGCGTGAGGTTAAAAATTGGTAAAAAAACACACACATTTCTTTCCACATGGCCGTGGGTTGAGACAGGGATGCAGCTTAAGCCCCACCCTCTTCAACATACCAATGAATTGGCGAGGGAATTAGAACAGTCTGCAGCACCATCTAGACACCTCAACCAACTAAAATCTGAAAAATCTGAAATCAAATGTCTACTGTTTGCTAATGATCTGGTGCTTCTGTCCCCAACCAAGGAGGGCCTACAGCAGCACCTAGATCTTCTGCACAGGTTCTGCCAGACGTGGGCCCTCACAGTCAATCTCAGTAAGACAAAAATAATCGTCCAGTTACCAGGACCACAAACACAAATTCCATCAAGACACCGTTGCCCTAGAGCACATAAACTATACATACCTCGGCCTAAACATCAGCACCACAGGTAGCTTCCACAGAGCTGTGAACGATCTGAGAGACAAGGCAAGAAGGGCATTCTATGCCATCAAAAGGAACATGACATTTGACAATCCAATTAGGATCTGGCTAAAAATACTTGAATCAGTTATAGAACACATTGCCCTTTATGGTTGTGAGGTCTGGGGTCCACAAGAATTCACAAAATGGGACAAACACCAAATAATGAGCAAACAAAAAGATAAGTACTTGACAGATTGGAAAGAATTAACAAAAAAACAGAGCAAACTAGAATTCTATTTGGCCCTAAACAGAGAGTACACAGTGGCAGAATACCTAACCACTGTGACTGACCCAAACTTAAGGAAAGCTTTGACTATGTACAGACTCAGTGAGCATAGCCTTGCTATTGAGAAAGGCCGCCGTAGGCAGACATGGCTCTCAAGAGAAGACAGGCTATGTGCACACTGCCCACAAAATGAGGTGGAAACTGAGCTGCACTTCCTAGCCTCCTGCCAAATGTATATTAGACCATATTAGAGACACATATTTCCCTCAGATTACACAGATCCACAAAGAATTCAAAAAACAAATCCAATTTTGATAAACTCCCATATCTATTGGGTGAAATACCACAGTGTGACATCACAGCAGCAAGATTTGTGACCTGTTGCCACAAGAAAAGGGCAACCAGTGAAGAACAAACACCATTGTAAATACAACCCATATTTATGTTTATTTAACTTCCCTTTTGTACTTAATAAACTATTTGCACGTCATTACAACACTGCATATTTACATAATATGACATTTGAAATGTCTTTATTCTATTGGAACTTGTTTACTGTTCTTATTTTGTTGTTTATTTCACTTTTGTTTATAATCTAGTAAACATATGTAAACATATTTATCCCATGCCAATAAAGCCCTTTGAATTGAATTGAATTTAAAAGAGAAAGAGAGAGAGAGAAAGACAGAGAGAGAGAGAGAGAGAGAGAGACAGAGAGAGAGAGAGAGGGGGGAGAGGGATAGAGAGAGGGAAAAGGAGTGAGAGAGAGAAAGAGAGGGAGAGGGAGAGAAACGGAGGAAGAAAAAGGGGTGAGAGAAAGAGAGAAAGGGGGGGGGGGAGAGAGAGGGGGGGGAGAGGGAGAGAGAGAGGGAAAAGGAGTGAGAGAGAGAAAGAGAGAGAGAGAGAGAGAAAGGGGGAAGAAAAAGGGGTGAGAGAAAGAGAGAGGGGGAGAGAGAGAGAGAGAGAGAGAGAGAGAGAGAGAGAGAGAGAGAGAGAGAGAGAGAGAGAGAGAGAGAGAGAGGGAGAGAGAGAGAGAGAGATGAGAAAAATGTTGGTTAAATCTTTAATTGGAGGCAATGTGATTCATTTGGTTATGCTGGAGAGAACTCGTCCAGAGACATGGAGCGTAAGGCATCAGTTGGGGTAATTCCGGTCCCCAGGGCTGTCAGAAACTACAAGACTCCATGAACACATTCCTTCTGGTACACACACACACACACACACACACACACACACACACACACACACACACACACACACACACACACACACACACACACACACACACACACACACACTCACAAACACAACTAAACACACACACTCACAAACACACACACACACACACTCAAACACACTCAAACACACAACACACACACTCACAAACACACACACAAAGACACACACACACACATACACGTACACTCACAAACAAACACAACAAACAAACACACACACAAACACACACAGATACAGGGCATATTAGAGCCTGTCTGCCTACGTGTGTCCTTCTCTCTGTGAGCTGCTCTGAGACTTATTCATTATCCATTATATATTATATATATACTATATATTATTCATTATCCTAATGCTCAAAGAATTTTACAACCATCTACAGGATGGAGTCATACAACCATCTACAGGATGGAGTCATACAACCATCTACAGGATGGAGTCATACAACCATCTACAGTCATACAACCATCTACAGGATGGAGTCATACAACCATCTACAGTCATACAACCATCTACAGGATGGAGTCATACAACCATCTACAGGATGGAGTCATACAACCATCTACAGGATGGAGTCATACAACCATCTACAGGATGGAGTCATACAACCATCTACAGGATGGAGTCATACAACCATCTACAGGATGGAGTCATACAACCACCTACAGGATGGAGTCATACAACCACCTACAGGATGGAGTCATACAACCACCTACAGGATGGAGTCATACAACCATCTACAGGATGGAGTCATACAACCACCTACAGGATGGAGTCATACAACCATCTACAGGATGGAGTCATACAACCATCTACAGTCATACAACCATCTACAGGATGGAGTCATACAACCATCTACAGGATGGAGTCATACAACCACCTACAGGATGGAGTCATACAACCATCTACAGGATGGAGTCATACAACCACCTACAGGATGGAGTCATACAACCATCTACAGTCATACAACCATCTACAGGATGGAGTCATACAACCATCTACAGGATGGAGTCATACAACCATCTACAGTCATACAACCATCTACAGGATGGAGTCATACAACCATCTACAGGATGGAGTCATACAACCATCTACAGGATGGAGTCATACAACCATCTACAGGATGGAGTCATACAACCATCTACAGTCATACAACCATCTACAGGATGGAGTCATACAACCATCTACAGGATGGAGTCATACAACCATCTACAGTCATACAACCATCTACAGGATGGAGTCATACAACCACCTACAGTCATACAACCATCTACAGGATGGAGTCATACAACCATCTACAGGATGGAGTCATACAACCATCTACAGGATGGAGTCATACAACCATCTACAGGATGGAGTCATACAACCATCTACAGTCATACAACCATCTACAGGATGGAGTCATACAACCATCTACAGGATGGAGTCATACAACCATCTACAGTCATACAACCATCTACAGGATGGAGTCATACAACCATCTACAGTCATACAACCATCTACAGGATGGAGTCATACAACCACCTACAGGATGGAGTCATACAACCATCTACAGGATGGAGTCATACAACCATCTACAGGATGGAGTCATACAACCATCTACAGTCATACAACCATCTACAGGATGGAGTCATACAACCATCTACAGGATGGAGTCATACAACCATCTACAGGATGGAGTCATACAACCATCTACAGGATGGAGTCATACAACCATCTACAGGATGGAGTCATACAACCATCTACAGGATGGAGTCATACAACCACCTACAGGATGGAGTCATACAACCATCTACAGGATGGAGTCATACAACCATCTACAGGATGGAGTCATACAACCACCTACAGGATGGAGTCATACAACCATCTACAGGATGGAGTCATACAACCACCTACAGGATGGAGTCATACAACCACCTACAGGATGGAGTCATACAACCATCTACAGGATGGAGTCATACAACCATCTACAGGATGGAGTCATACAACCATCTACAGGATGGAGTCATACAACCATCTACAGTCATACAACCATCTACAGGATGGAGTCATACAACCATCTACAGGATGGAGTCATACAACCATCTACAGGATGGAGTCATACAACCATCTACAGGATGGAGTCATACAACCACCTACAGGATGGAGTCATACAACCATCTACAGGATGGAGTCATACAACCACCTACAGGATGGAGTCATACAACCACCTACAGGATGGAGTCATACAACCATCTACAGGATGGAGTCATACAACCATCTACAGTCATACAACCATCTACAGGATGGAGTCATACCACCATCTACAGTCATACAACCATCTACAGTCATACCACCATCTACAGGATGGAGTCATACAACCATCTACAGGATGGAGTCATACAACCATCTACAGGATGGAGTCATACAACCATCTACAGGATGGAGTCATACAACCATCTACAGGATGGAGTCATACAACCATCTACAGGATGGAGTCATACAACCATCTACAGGATGGAGTCATACAACCATCTACAGGATGGAGTCATACCACCATCTACAGTCATACAACCATCTACAGGATGGAGTCATACCACCATCTACAGTCATACAACCATCTACAGGATGGAGTCATACAACCATCTACAGGATGGAGTCATACAACTATCTACAGTCATACAACCATCTACAGGATGGAGTCATACAACCATCTACAGGATGGAGTCATACAACCATCTACAGGATGGAGTCATACAACCATCTACAGGATGGAGTCATACAACCATCTACAGGATGGAGTCATACAACCACCTACAGGATGGAGTCATACAACCACCTACAGGATGGAGTCATACAACCACCTACAGTCATACAACCATCTACAGGATGGAGTCATACAACCATCTACAGGATGGAGTCATACAACCATCTACAGGATGGAGTCATACAACCATCTACAGTCATACAACCATCTACAGGATGGAGTCATACAACCATCTACAGTCATACAACCATCTACAGGATGGAGTCATACAACCATCTACAGTCATACAACCATCTACAGTCATACAACCATCTACAGTCATACAACCATCTACAGTCATACAACCATCTACAGTCATACAACCATCTACAGGATGGAGTCATACAACCATCTACAGTCATACAACCATCTACAGTCATACAACCATCTACAGTCATACAACCATCTACAGGATGGAGTCATACAACCATCTACAGGATGGAGTCATACAACCATCTACAGGATGGAGTCATACAACCATCTACAGGATGGAGTCATACAACCATCTACAGGATGGAGTCATACAACCACCTACAGGATGGAGTCATACAACCATCTACAGGATGGAGTCATACAACCATCTACAGGATGGAGTCATACAACCATCTACAGGATGGAGTCATACAACCACCTACAGGATGGAGTCATACAACCATCTACAGGATGGAGTCATACAACCATCTACAGGATGGAGTCATACAACCACCTACAGGATGGAGTCATACAACCATCTACAGGATGGAGTCATACAACCATCTACAGGATGGAGTCATACAACCATCTACAGGATGGAGTCATACCACCATCTACAGGATGGAGTCATACAACCATCTACAGGATGGAGTCATACAACCATCTACAGTCATACAACCATCTACAGGATGGAGTCATACCACCATCTACAGTCATACAACCATCTACAGTCATACCACCATCTACAGGATGGAGTCATACAACCATCTACAGGATGGAGTCATACAACCATCTACAGGATGGAGTCATACAACCATCTACAGGATGGAGTCATACAACCACCTACAGGATGGAGTCATACAACCATCTACAGGATGGAGTCATACAACCACCTACAGGATGGAGTCATACAACCATCTACAGGATGGAGTCATACAACCATCTACAGTCATACAACCATCTACAGGATGGAGTCATACAACCATCTACAGGATGGAGTCATACAACCACCTACAGGATGGAGTCATACAACCATCTACAGGATGGAGTCATACAACCACCTACAGGATGGAGTCATACAACCATCTACAGTCATACAACCATCTACAGGATGGAGTCATACAACCATCTACAGGATGGAGTCATACAACCATCTACAGTCATACAACCATCTACAGGATGGAGTCATACAACCATCTACAGGATGGAGTCATACAACCATCTACAGGATGGAGTCATACAACCATCTACAGGATGGAGTCATACAACCATCTACAGTCATACAACCATCTACAGGATGGAGTCATACAACCATCTACAGGATGGAGTCATACAACCATCTACAGTCATACAACCATCTACAGGATGGAGTCATACAACCACCTACAGTCATACAACCATCTACAGGATGGAGTCATACAACCATCTACAGGATGGAGTCATACAACCATCTACAGGATGGAGTCATACAACCATCTACAGGATGGAGTCATACAACCATCTACAGTCATACAACCATCTACAGGATGGAGTCATACAACCATCTACAGGATGGAGTCATACAACCATCTACAGTCATACAACCATCTACAGGATGGAGTCATACAACCATCTACAGTCATACAACCATCTACAGGATGGAGTCATACAACCACCTACAGGATGGAGTCATACAACCATCTACAGGATGGAGTCATACAACCATCTACAGGATGGAGTCATACAACCATCTACAGTCATACAACCATCTACAGGATGGAGTCATACAACCATCTACAGGATGGAGTCATACAACCATCTACAGGATGGAGTCATACAACCATCTACAGGATGGAGTCATACAACCACCTACAGGATGGAGTCATACAACCATCTACAGGATGGAGTCATACAACCATCTACAGGATGGAGTCATACAACCACCTACAGGATGGAGTCATACAACCATCTACAGGATGGAGTCATACAACCACCTACAGGATGGAGTCATACAACCACCTACAGGATGGAGTCATACAACCATCTACAGGATGGAGTCATACAACCATCTACAGGATGGAGTCATACAACCATCTACAGGATGGAGTCATACAACCATCTACAGTCATACAACCATCTACAGGATGGAGTCATACAACCATCTACAGGATGGAGTCATACAACCATCTACAGGATGGAGTCATACAACCATCTACAGGATGGAGTCATACAACCACCTACAGGATGGAGTCATACAACCATCTACAGGATGGAGTCATACAACCACCTACAGGATGGAGTCATACAACCACCTACAGGATGGAGTCATACAACCATCTACAGGATGGAGTCATACAACCATCTACAGTCATACAACCATCTACAGGATGGAGTCATACCACCATCTACAGTCATACAACCATCTACAGTCATACCACCATCTACAGGATGGAGTCATACAACCATCTACAGGATGGAGTCATACAACCATCTACAGGATGGAGTCATACAACCATCTACAGGATGGAGTCATACAACCATCTACAGGATGGAGTCATACAACCATCTACAGGATGGAGTCATACAACCATCTACAGGATGGAGTCATACAACCATCTACAGGATGGAGTCATACCACCATCTACAGTCATACAACCATCTACAGGATGGAGTCATACCACCATCTACAGTCATACAACCATCTACAGGATGGAGTCATACAACCATCTACAGGATGGAGTCATACAACTATCTACAGTCATACAACCATCTACAGGATGGAGTCATACAACCATCTACAGGATGGAGTCATACAACCATCTACAGGATGGAGTCATACAACCATCTACAGGATGGAGTCATACAACCATCTACAGGATGGAGTCATACAACCACCTACAGGATGGAGTCATACAACCACCTACAGGATGGAGTCATACAACCACCTACAGTCATACAACCATCTACAGGATGGAGTCATACAACCATCTACAGGATGGAGTCATACAACCATCTACAGGATGGAGTCATACAACCATCTACAGTCATACAACCATCTACAGGATGGAGTCATACAACCATCTACAGTCATACAACCATCTACAGGATGGAGTCATACAACCATCTACAGTCATACAACCATCTACAGTCATACAACCATCTACAGTCATACAACCATCTACAGTCATACAACCATCTACAGTCATACAACCATCTACAGGATGGAGTCATACAACCATCTACAGTCATACAACCATCTACAGTCATACAACCATCTACAGTCATACAACCATCTACAGGATGGAGTCATACAACCATCTACAGGATGGAGTCATACAACCATCTACAGGATGGAGTCATACAACCATCTACAGGATGGAGTCATACAACCATCTACAGGATGGAGTCATACAACCACCTACAGGATGGAGTCATACAACCATCTACAGGATGGAGTCATACAACCATCTACAGGATGGAGTCATACAACCATCTACAGGATGGAGTCATACAACCACCTACAGGATGGAGTCATACAACCATCTACAGGATGGAGTCATACAACCACCTACAGGATGGAGTCATACAACCATCTACAGGATGGAGTCATACAACCATCTACAGGATGGAGTCATACAACCATCTACAGGATGGAGTCATACCACCATCTACAGGATGGAGTCATACAACCATCTACAGGATGGAGTCATACAACCATCTACAGTCATACAACCATCTACAGGATGGAGTCATACCACCATCTACAGTCATACAACCATCTACAGTCATACCACCATCTACAGGATGGAGTCATACAACCATCTACAGGATGGAGTCATACAACCATCTACAGGATGGAGTCATACAACCATCTACAGGATGGAGTCATACAACCATCTACAGGATGGAGTCATACAACCATCTACAGGATGGAGTCATACAACCATCTACAGGATGGAGTCATACCACCATCTACAGGATGGAGTCATACCACCATCTACAGGATGGATATTATTTATAGGTGCACCTCTCCAGGTGGTTGTAGGTCCCTAGTCAGGTGTAGGTGCACCTCTCCAGGTGGTTGTAGGTCCCTAGTCAGGTGTAGGTGCACCTCTCCAGGTGGTTGTAGGTCCCTAGTCAGGTGTAGGTGTATAGTGCACTACTTTTGACCAGAATGACACCCTAGTCCCTATATAGTGCACTACTTTTGACCAGAATGGCACCCTATTCCCTATATAGTGTACTACTTTAGACCAGAATTGCACCCTATTCCCTGTATAGTGCACTACTTTTGACCAGACTCCTTCGGGGTTCTTGGGACACTAAATCAGGGATTATCAACGATTCAGCTGGTGGCCTATTTGTTAACCGCTTTGTAATTACATATATTTCACATCAGCGGGGTCTATTTGTTATTGAGCGGTGGTATGGGCAGCGGAACATAATAAAATAAATATTTTTAGACTGCAATTGACTTCAAGGAGCCTTAACAGATGCAATATTTGGCTAAAACAGAATCGTTTCAAACCTTGATTACATTTGGGGACATTGCCCTGCGTAGGGGGCCATCTTTTGAATGGGACGTTAAAAACGAGCGTCCTGACTCTCTGTGGTCATTCAAATCCCACGGTGCTTATTGTAAGAGTAGTTCACCCCGTTGTCATTGCTATATTTCCAACCTGGCCACATTCAATCGTGGCCACCTCATCATCCCCGTCATTCCTAATTGGTATATATCACTCCTCACCTCTCCACCTGATAGCTGATGTGTGGTGAGCATTCTGGTACCAAAATGGCCGCCGTGCATCACTGAGGTTGGTGCTACACATTGGTGGTGGATGAGGTGAGTTTCTCCCTACTATGTAAAACTCTTTGAGTAACTCAGTTGGTGGAAAAGCACTATATAAATCCAATCAATGATTATTTATTATTATTATTATTTGTATACTATCACATACAGTACGTCTAACTACTATGCGTGGGAACACAATTCAACAAAAATATAAATAAAATACACTATCGTTCAAAAGTTTGGGGTCACTTAAAAAAAATTGCTTTTCTTTCAAAAACAAGGACATTTCTGTCCATTAAAATAACACCTATTTGATCAGAAATACAGTGTAGACATTGTTAATGTTGTAAATTACTATTCTAGTTGGAAACGGATGACTTCTTAAGGCTAGGGGGCAGTATTTTCGTTTTTGGCAAAAAAAACGTACCCATGTGAAACTGCCTATTTCTCAGCCCACGAAACTAGAATATGCATATAAGTGTCAGATTAGGATAGAAAACACTCTGAAGTTTCCAAAACTGTAAAAAATTTGTCTGTGAGTTTAACAGAACTGATATTGCAGGCTAAAACCTGAGGAAAATCCAAATAGGAAGTGCCTCTGTTTTTGAAACCTCTCTGTTCTTATGCATTCCTATTACCCATTTAAAGGGATATCAACCAGATTCCTTTTTCTATGGCTTCCCTAAGGTGTCAACAGCCTTTAGACATAGTTTCAGGCTTTTATTTTGAAAAATGAGTGAGAACGACCACATTGCGTAAGTGGATAGGTGGGGGCTCTCAGAGTGAGTTGTGCGCAACAGAGAAAGGCGGCCATTGTTACTCCCGGTCGTAGTGAAAAACCAACACTCCCGGTTGATATATTATTTATTTATTATTTGAAAAACACCCTGAGGATGGATTATAAAAAACGTTTGACATGTTTCTGTGGACATTATGGATATTATCTGGAATTCTTGTCTGCGTTGTCGTGAACGCTTTTTCCTGTGGATTTCTGAGCATAACGCGCCAAACGAACTGAGGTATTTTGGATATAAAAATATCTTTATGGAACAAAAGGAACATTTGTTGTCTAACTGGGAGTCTCGTGAGTGAAAACATCCGAAGATCATCAAAGGTAAACGATTCATTTGATTGCTTTTCTGATTTTCGTGACCAAGTTACCTGATGCTAAGTGTACTTAATGTTTTGTCGAGCGATCGATAAACTTACACAAACGCTTGTATTGCTTTCACTGTAAAGCATAATTTCAAAATCTGAGACGACAGGTGGATTAACAAAAGGCTAAGCTGTGTTTTGCAATATTGCACTTGTGATTTCATGAATATGAATATTTTCTAGTAATATTATTTGACTGCGGCGCTATGCTATGCTATGCTATGCTATGCTATGCAGCGTTGCTGATGACAATTATCCCGGCTCCGAGATGGGTTGTTCAGAAAGGTTAATGGAATATCTACATAGGCGTACAGAGGCCCATTATCAGCAACCATCACTCCTGTGTTCCAATGGCATGTTGTGTTAGCTAATCCAAGTTGATCATTTTAAAAGGCTAATTGATCATTAGAAAACTCTTTTGCAATTATGTTAGCACAGCTTGACTTGTGCGGATTTAAATTAGCAATAAAACTGACCTATTTGAAACTAGTTGAGTATTTGGAGCATCAGCATTTGTGAGTTCGATTACAGGCTCAAAATGTCCAGAAACAAAGACCTTTCTTCTGAAACTTGTTAGTCTATTCTTGTTCTGAGAAATGAAAGCTATTCCAGGCGAGAAATTGCCAAGAAACTGAAGATCTCGTACAATGTTGTGTCCTACTCCCTTCACAGAACAGCACAAATTGGCTCTAACCAGAATAGAAAGAGGAGTGGGAGGTGCACAACTGAGCAAAAGGACAAGTACATTAGAGTGTCTATTTTGAGAAACAGACGCCTCACAAGTCCTCAACTGGCAGCTCCTAACCCTAACCCTAAACCTCTCCTAACCCTAACTCCTAATCCTAACACCAACCCTAACCCTATCTCCTAACCCTATCTCTAAACCCTATCTCCTAACCCTATCTCTATCTCTAAACCCTATCTCCTAACCCTATCTCCTAACCCTAATCCTATCTCCTAATCCTATCTCCTAACCCTATCTACTAACCCTATCTCCTAACCCTATCTCTATCTCTAAACCCTTTCTCCTAACCCTATCTCCTAACCCTATCTCCTAACCCTATCTCCTAACCGTAACCCTATCTCCTAACCCTATCTCCTAACCTTAACCCTATCTCCTAACCCTATCTCCTAACCCTATCTCCTAACACTATCTCCTAACCCTATCTCCTGACCCTATCTCCTAACCCTATCTCCTGACCCTATCTCCTAACCCTATCTCCTAACCCTAACCCTATCTCCTAACCCTATCTCCTAACCCTATCTCCTAACCGTAACCCTATCTCCTAAGCCTATCTCCTAACCCTATCTCTAAACCCTATCTCCTAGCCCTATCTCCTAACCCTATCTCCTAACCGTAACCCTATCTCCTAACCCTATCTCCTAACCTTAACCCTATCTCCTAACCCTATCTCCTAACACTATCTCCTAACACTATCTCCTAACCCTATCTCCTGACCCTATCTCCTAACCCTATCTCCTAACCCTATCTCCCAACCCTATCTCCTAACCCTAACCCTATCTCCTAACCCTATCTCCTAAGAGTAACCCTATGTCCTAACCCTTTCCCCTAACCCTATCTCTAAACCCTATCTCCTAACCCTATCTCCTAACCGTAACCCTATCTCCTAATCCTATCTCCTGACCCTATCTCCTAACCGTAGCCCTATCTCCTGACCCTATCTCCTAACCCTATCTCCTAGCCCTAACCCTATCTCCTAACCCTATCTCCTAACCCTATCTCCTGACCCTAACCCTATCTCCTAACCCTATCTCCTAACCTTATCTCCTAACCCTATCTCCTAACCCTATCTCCTAACCCTATCCCCTAACCCTATCTCCTAAACCTATCTCCTAACCCTATCTCCTAACCGTACCCCTATCTCCTAACCCTATCTCCTAACCGTAACCCTATCTCCTAACCCCAAACCTTAGTCAGGACATTCTGGTCCCTAGTCAGGACATTCTGGTCCTTGGTCAGGACATGCTGGTCCCTAGTCAGGACGTTCTGGTCCCTAGTCAGGACATTCTGGTCCCTGGTCAGGACATTCTGGTCCCTAGTCGGGACATTCTGGTCCCTGGTCAGGACATTCTGGTCCCTGGTCAGGACATTCTGGTCCCTGGTCAGGACATTCTGGTCCCTAGTCGGGACATTCTGGTCCCTGGTCAGGACATTCTGGTCCCTGGTCAGGACATTCTGGTCTTGGGGCTGAGTTCACAAACCTGTCCTACTAACACACTGAAGCCTCAGGACCCTCATCCAGCTGGTCCTGGGACTGAGTTCACTAACCTGTCCTACTAACACACTGAAGCCTCAGTCCCCTCATCCAGCTGGTCCTGGGACTGAGTTCACTAACCTGTTCTACTAACACACTGAAGCCTCAGTCCCCTCATCCAGCTGGTCCTGGGACTGAGTTCACTAATCTGTCCTACTAACACACTGAAGCCTCAGTCCCCTCATCCAGCTGGTCCTGGGGCTGAGTTCACTAACCTGTTCTACTAACACACTGAAGCCTCAGGACCAGAACATCCAATCAATCAGGATAAACCAAATTACAACACAGTCAAAACAAAACTACTTTGCTTATTGGGAAACACAAACACAAAGCAAAATGCAGTGCTATCTGGCCCTAAATCGACAGTACACCGTGGCTAACTATTTGACCATGGTTACTGATCAAAACCTTAGAAAAACCTTGACAAAGTACAGGTTCAGTGAGCACAGCCTTGCCATTGAGAAGGGTAGACACAGGAAAACCTGTCTCCCTGTAGAGGAAAGGCTGTGCAACCACTGCACAATAGCAGAACCTGAGACGGAGCTGCATATCCTGACAAAATGTCAAAAATAAAACAATATAAAACAATTAGAGAGTATAATTTCCCCAAATTTGAAACCCTTATTCAAGCTTTCAAAGACCTCTCTGGTGAGAGTAGGCTACCCGTCCTGTTGGGGGAGGACGCAGAGAGCTGTGGGTTGGTAGCGCATTACATTGCTGCCTGCCATAAGAGGAGGGACAGTGTCTGACAAACCAACCTGCACATGTCCTCTACTGTATGCTTATTGTTATTGCAAACTTTCTACTTTTAAACTCGGACAAAACAGAGATGCTTGTTCTAGGTCCCAAGAAACAAAGAGATCTTCTGTTGAATCTGACAATTCATCTTGATGGTTGTAAAGTCGTCTCAAATAAAACTGTGAAGGACCTCGGCGTTACTCTGGACCCTGATCTCTCTTTTGACGAACATATCAAGACTGTTTCAAGGACAGCTTTTTTTCCATCTACGTAACATTGCAAAAATCAGAAATGTTCTGTCCAAAAATGATGCAGAAAAATGAATCCATGCATTTGTTACTTCTAGGTTAGACTACTGCAATGCTCTACTTTCCGGCTACCTGGATAAAGCACTAAATAAACTTCAGTTAGTGCTAAATCCGGCTGCTAGTATCCTGACTAGAACCAAAAAATTTGATCATATATATTAATCCAGTGCTAGCTTCCCTACACTGGCTTCCTGTTAAGGCAAGGGCTGATTTCAAGGTTTTACTGCTAACCTACAAAGCATTACATGGGCTTGCTCCTACCTATCTTTCCGATTTGGTCCTGCCGTACATACTTACACGTACGCTACGGTCACAAGACGCAGGCCTCCTAATTGTCCCTAGAATTGCTAAGCAAACAGCTGGAGACAGGGCTTTCTCCTATAGAGCTCTATTTTTATGGAATGGTCTGCCTACCCATGTGAGAGACGCAGACTCGGTCTCGACCTTTAAGTCTTTACTGAAGACTTATCTCTTCAGTGGGTCATATGATTGAGTGTAGTCTGGCCCAGGAGTGTGAAGGTGAACGGAAAGGCTCTGGAGCAACGAACCGCCCTTGCTGTCTCTGCCTGGCCGGTTCCCCTCTCTCCACTGGGATTCTCTGCCTCTAACCCTATTACAGGGGCTGAGTCACTGGCTTACTGGTGCTCTTTCATGCCGTCCCTAGGAGGGGTGCGTCACTTGAGTGGGTTGAGTCACTGATGTGATCTTCCTGTTTGGGTTGATGCCCCCCCTTGTGTTGTGCCGTGGCGGAGATCTTTGTGGGCTATACTCGGCCTTGTCTCAGGATGGTAAGTTGGTGGTTGAAGATATCACTCAATCAATCAATCAATTTTATTTTATATAGCCCTTCGTACATCAGATAATATCTCGAAGTGCTGTACAGAAACCCAGCCTAAAACCCCAAACAGCTAGAATGCAGGTGTAGAAGCACGGTGGCTAGGAAAAACTCCCTAGAAAGGCCAAAACCTAGGAAGAAACCTAGAGAGGAACCAGGCTATGAGGGGTGGCCAGTCCTCTTCTGGCTGTGCCAGGTGGAGATTATAACAGAACTATGCCAAGATGTTCAAAAATGTTCATAAGTGACAAGCATGGTCAATTAATAATCATGAATAATTTTCAGTTGGCTTTTCATAGCTGATCATTAAGAGTTGAAAAACAACAGGTCCGGGACAGGTGGCGGTTCCATAACCGCAGGCAGAACAGCTGAAACTGGAATAGCAGCAAGGCCAGGCGGACTGGGGACAGCAAGGAGTCACCACGGGCGGCAGTCCCGACGCATGGTCCTAGGGCCCAGGTCCTCCGAGAGAAAGAAAGAGAGAAGGAGAAAATTAGAGAGCCAAGATTTTCAAAATGTTCATAAATGACAAGCATGGTCAAATAATAATCAGGAATAAATCTCAGTTGGCTTTTCATAGCCGATCATTAAGAATTGAAAACAGCAGGTCTGGGACAGGTAGGGGTTCCATAACCGCAGGCAGAAGAGTTGAAACTGGAATAGCAGCAAGGCCAGGCGGACTGGGGGCAGCAAGGAGTCACCATGGCCGGTAGTCCCGACGTATGGTCCTAGGGCTCAGGTTCTCAGAGAGAAAGAGAGAACGAGAGAATTAGAGAGAGCATACTTAAATTCACACAGGACACTGGATAAGACAGGAGAAGTACTCCAGGTATAACCAACTGACCCTAGCCCCCCGACACATAAACTACTGCAGCATAAATACTGGAGGCTGAGACAGGAGCGGTCAGGAGACACTGTGGCCCCATCCGAAGAAACCCCCGGACAGGGCCAAACAGGAAGGATATAACCCCACCCACTCTGCCAAAGCACAGCCCCCACACCACTAGAGGGATATCCTCAACCACCAACTTACAATCCTGAGACAAGGCCGAGTATAGCCCACAAAGGTCTCCACCACAGCACAACCAAGGGGGGGCGCCAACCCAGACAGGAAGTTCACGTCAGTAACTCAACCCACTCAAGTGACGTACCCCTCCTAGCGACGGCATGAAAGAGCACCAGCAAGCCAGTGACTCAGCCCCAGTAACAGGGTTAGAGGCAGAGAATCCCAGTGGAGAGAGGGGAACCGGCCCTGGAGAGACAGCAAGGGTGGTTCGTTGCTCCAGAGCCTTTCCGTTCACCTTCACACTCCTGGGCCAGACTACACTCAATCATATGACCTACTGAAGAGATAAGTCTTCAGTAAAGACTTAAAGGTTGAGACCGAGTCTGCGTCTCTCACATGGGTAGGCAGACTGTTCCATAAAAATGGAGATCTATAGGAGAAAGCCCTGCCTCCAGCTGTTTGCTTAGAAATTTTAGGGACAATTAGGAGGCCTGCGTCTTGTGACCGTAGCGTACGTGTAGGTATGTACGGCAGGACCAACTCGGAAAGATAGGTAGGAGCAAGCCCATGTAACGCTATATAGGTTAAAAGTAAAACCTTGAAATCAGCCCTTGCCTTAACGGGAAGCCAGTGTAGGGAAGCTAGCACTGGAGTAATATGATCAAATTTCTTGGTTCTAGTCAGGATTCTAGCAGCCGTATTTAGCACTAACTGAAGTTTATTTAGTGCTTTATCCGGGTAGCCGGAAAGTAGAGCATTGCAGTAGTCTAACCTAGAAGTAACAA
Organism: Salvelinus fontinalis; assembly: GCF_029448725.1. NCBI lineage: Eukaryota > Metazoa > Chordata > Actinopteri > Salmoniformes > Salmonidae > Salvelinus > Salvelinus fontinalis. Next base: position 1,055,435 of record NW_026600224.1, read on the forward strand.
ATGCATGGATTAATTTTTCTGCATCATTTTTGGACAGAAAATTTCTGATTTTTGCAATGTTACGTAGATGGAAAAAAGCTGTCCTTGAAACAGTCTTGATATGTTCGTCAAAAGAGAGATCAGGGTCAAGAGTAACGCCGAGGTCCTTCACAGTTTTATTTGAGACGACTTTACAACCATCAAGATTAATTGTCAGATTTAACAGAAGATCTCTTTGTTTCTTGGGACCTACAACAAGCATCTCTGTTTTGTCCGAGTTTAAAAGTAGAAAGTTTTCAGCCATCCACTTCCTTATGTCTGAAACACAGGCTTCTAGCGAGGGCAATTTTGGGGCTTCACCATGTTTAATTGAAATGTACAGCTGAGTGTCATCCGCATAGCAGTGAAAGTTAACATTATGTTTTCGAATAACATCCCCAAGAGGTAAAATATATAGTGAAAACAATAGTGGTCCTAAAACGGAACCTTGAGGAACACCGAAATGTACAGTTGATTTGTCAGAGGACAGACCATTCACAGAGACAAACAGATATCTTTCCGACAGGTAAGATCTAAACCAGGCCAGAACTTGTCCGTGTAGACCAATTTGGGTTTCCAGTCTCTCCAAAAGAATGTGGTGATCGATGGTGTCAAAGGCAGCACTAAGGTCTAGTAGCACGAGGACAGATGCAGAGCCTCGGTCTGACGCCATTAAAAGGTCATTTACCACCTTCACAAGTGCAGTCTCAGTGCTATGATGGGGTCTAAAACCAGACTGAAGCATTTCGTATACATTGTTTGTCTTCAGAAAGGCAGTGAGTTGCTGCGCAACAGCTTTTTCTAAAATTTTTGAGAGGAATGGAAGATTCGATATAGGCCGATAGTTTTTTATATTTTCCGGGTCAAGGTTTGGCTTTTTCAAGAGAGGCTTTATCACTGCCACTTTTAGTGAGTTTGGCACACATCCGGTGGATAGAGAGCTGTTTATTATGTTCAACATAGGAGGGCCAAGCACAGGAAGCAGCTCCTTCAGCAGTTTAGTAGGAATAGGATCCAGTATGCAGCTTGAAGGTTTAGAGGCCATGATTATTTTCATCATTGTGTCAAGAGATATAGTACTAAAACACTTAAGTGTCTCTCCCGATCCCAGGCCCTCGCAGAGCTGTGCAGATCCAGGACAGCTAAGCCCTGGAGGAATACGCAGATTCAAAGAGGAGTCCGTAATTTGCTTTCTAATGGTCATGATCTTTTCCTCTAAGAAGTTCATGAATTTATTACTGCTGAAGTGAAAGCCATCCTCTCTTGGGGAATGCTGCTTTTTAGTTAGCTTTGCAACAGTATCAAAAAGAAATTTTGGATTGTTCTTATTTTCCTCGATTAAGTTGGAAAAGTAGGATGATCGAGCAGCAGTGAGGGCTCTTCGGTACTGCACGGTACTGTCTTTCCAAGCTAGTCGGAAGACTTCCAGTTTTGTGTGGCGCCATTTCCGTTCCAATTTCCTGGAAGCTTGCTTCAAAGCTCGGGTATTTTCTGTATACCAGGGAGCTAGTTTCTTATGACAAATGTTTTTCGTTTTTAGGGGTGCAACTGCATCTAGGGTATTGCGCAAGGTTAAATTGAGTTCCTCAGTTAGGTGGTTAACTGATTTTTGTCCTCTGACGTCCTTGGGTAGGCAGAAGGAGTCTGGAAGGGCATCAAGGAATTTTTGTGTTGTCTGAGAATTTATAGCACGACTTTTGATGCTCCTTGGTTGGGGTCTGAGCAGATTATTTGTTGCGATTGCAAACGTAATAAAATGGTGGTCCGATAGTCCAGGATTATGTGGAAAAACATTAAGATCTACAACATTTATTCCATGGGACAAAACTAGGTCCAGAGTATGACTGTGGCAGTGAGTAGGTCCAGAGACATGTTGGACAAAACCCACTGAGTCGATGATGGCTCCGAAAGACTTTTGGAGTGGGTCTGTGGACTTCTCCATGTGAATATTAAAATCACCAAAAATTAGAATATGATCTGCTATGACTACAAGGTCTGATAGGAATTCAGGAAACTCAGAGAGGAACGCTGTATATGGCCCAGGAGGCCTGTAAACAGTAGCTATAAAAAGTGATTGAGTAGGCTGCATAGATTTCATGACTAGAAGCTCAAAAGACGAAAACGGCATATTTTTTTTTGTAAATTGAAATTTGCTATCGTAGATGTTAGCAACACCTCCGCCTTTGCGGGATGCACGGGGGATATGGTCACTAGTGTAACCAGGAGGTGAGGCCTCATTTAACACAGTAAATTCATCAGGCTTAAGCCATGTTTCAGTCAGGCCAATCACATCAAGATTATGATCAGTGATTAGTTCATTGACTATGACTGCCTTTGAAGTGAGGGATCTAACATTAAGTAATCCTATTTTGAGATGTGAGGTATCACGATCTCTTTCAATAATGGCAGGAATGGAGGAGGTCTTTATCCTAATAAGATTGCTAAGGCGAACACCGCCATGTTTAGTTTTGCCCAACCTAGGTCAACCTAGGTCGACCACTCTAGTGGTGTGGGGGCTGTGCTTTGGCAAAGTGGGTGGGGTTATATCCTGCCTGTTTGGCACTGTCCGGGGGTATCATCGGATGGGGCCACAGTGTCTCCTGACCCCTCCTGTCTCAGCCTCCAGTATTTAGGTTGCAGTAGTTTGTGTCGGGGGCTAGGGTCAGTCTGTTATATCTGGAGTACTTCTCCTGTCTTATCCGGTGTCCTGTGTAAATGTAAGTATGCTCTCTCTAGAGACCGCAGGAGCGGTAGAGATACTCTGAATGATCGGCTATGAAAAGCCAACTGACATTTACTCCTGAGGTGCTGACTTGCTGCACCCTCGACAACTACTGTGATTATTATGCTCGTGATTTATGAACATTTGAACATCTTGGCCATGTTTTGTTATAATCTCTACCCGGCACAGCCAGAAGAGGACTGTTATTCTGACCTTTGGTTATTGTTGTTACTGTTGTCCTGTTGACAATTTTGATTCTTATTATTTTAATATTGTAAATGTCCAAAGTAAGCTTTGACAATGTGTAGATTGTTAGGTCATGCCAATAAAGCAAATTGAATTTAATTTAATTTAATTGAGAGAGAGTGAGACAGAGACAGAGAGAAAGAGAGAAAGAGAGAGAGAGAAAGAGAGAGAGAGAAAGAGAGAGAGAAAGAGAGAGAGAGAGAGAGAGAGAGAGAGAGAGACAGACAGAGAGACAGAGAGAGAGACAGAGAGAGAGACAGAGAGACAGAGAGAGAGAGAGAGAGAGAGAGAGAGAGAGAGAGAGACAGAGAGAGAGAGAGACAGACAGACAGACAGACAGACAGACAGACAGACAGACAGACAGTGTGTGTACTGTAGGTGTAGAGAGTTAAGACACCACCATTCCTGGTTCCTAACCTGGTAAATCTAAACCCACAGCAGAGCCAAGCATGACATCACCCCGCAGGGCACAAACACTTTTTATTAATAAAACTTAAAAAGAGCAGAGCAGAGTACACACACACACACATGCACACACACACACACACACACACACACACACACACGCACGCACACACACACACACACACACACACACACACACACACATGTACACACACGCGCGCACGCACGCACGCACACACACACACACACACACACACACACACACACACACACACACACACACACACACACACACACACACACACACATAGGGCTGGGTCGGCCACAGAATATGACCACCGGGCATCCAATGAGGGGATTGGACGGTTGAGTCATCCTGTGATCTGATTGGCAGATCAGCAAGGTAGCCTAGTGGTTAGAGCGTTGGACTAGTAACCGAAAGGTTGCAAGATCGAATCCCCCGAGCTGACAAGGTAAAAATCTGTCCTTCTGCCCCTGAACAAGGGAGTTAACCCCACTGTTCCCCAGTAGGCAGACAGACGGGATAGATCAGTAGCCACTGGCTCGTTAGGGGGCGAAGCAGACAGACGGGATAGATCAGTAGCCACTGGCTCGTTAGGGGGCGAAGCAGACAGACGGGATAGATCAGTAGCCACTGGCTCGTTAGGGGCGAAGCAGACAGACGGGATAGATCAGTAGCCACTGGCTCGTTAGGGGCGAAGCAAACAGACGGGATAGATCAGTAGCCACTGGCTCGTTAGGGGCGAAGCAGACAGACGGGATAGATCAGTAGCCACTGGCTCGTTAGGGGCGAAGCAGACAGACGGGATAGATCAGTAGCCACTGGCTCGTTAGGGGCGAAGCAGACAGACGGGATAGATCAGTAGCCACTGGCTCGTTAGGGGGCGAAGCAGACAGACGGGATAGATCAGTAGCCACTGGCTCGTTAGGGGGGCGAAGCAGACAGACGGGATAGATCAGTAGCCACTGGCTCGTTAGGGGCGAAGCAGACAGACGGGATAGATCAGTAGCCACTGGCTCGTTAGGGGCGAAGCAGACAGACGGGATAGATCAGTAGCCACTGGCTCGTTAGGGGCGAAGCAGACAGACGGGATAGATCAGTAGCCACTGGCTCGTTAGGGGCGAAGCAGACAGACGGGATAGATCAGTAGCCACTGGCTCGTTAGGGGGCGAAGCAAACAGACGGGATAGATCAGTAGCCACTGGCTCGTTAGGGGCGAAGCAGACAGACGGGATAGATCAGTAGCCACTGGCTCGTTAGGGGCGAAGCAGACAGACGGGATAGATCAGTAGCCACTGGCTCGTTAGGGGCGAAGCAGACAGACGGGATAGATCAGTAGCCACTGGCTCGTTAGGGTTGTATTGTGCAGAATTAGAAACATCTGTTGTTGGAGTTCCTCTTGGTTAATTGCCAGGCTGAAATTGGATGATGGCATGGCAGTATGTTGCTGCCCCGTAATCAGAGCCTTGCAGAGGAGAGAAGAGGACGTGGCAGTATGTGGCAGCCCCGTAATCAGAGCCTTGTAGAAGAGAGACGAGGACATGGCAGTATGTGGCAGCCTCGTAATCAGAGCCTTGCAGAGGAGAGACGAGGACGTGGCAGTATGTGGCAGCCTCGTAATCAGAGCCTTGCAGAGGAGAGACGAGGACGTGGCAGTATGTGGCAGCCTCGTAATCAGAGCCTTGCAGAGGAGAGACGAGGACGTGGCAGTATGTGGCAGCCTCGTAATCAGAGCCTTGTAGAGGAGAGACGAGGACGTGGCAGTATGTGGCAGCCTCGTAATCAGAGCATTGCAGAGGAGAGACGAGGACTACGAGGGAGGGACTTCCTTAGATTTTGTGCACCAGCTGTTGTTCACAAATATGCACAGACCTCCCCCCCCCTCATCGTGTGCTGTTCTATCTTGCCGGTGCAGCGTATATCCCGCTAGCTGAATATCCTTGTCGTCATTAAGCCACGATTTGTTGAAACATAGGATATTACAGTTTTTGATATCCCGTTGGTAGGATATTTGTGACCGTACCTCGTCTAGTTTATTGTCCAATGATTGCACGTTGGTGAGTAATATTGACGGTAACGGCAGCTTTCCCACTCGCCTTCTGGGGGTCCTGACCAGGGATCCGGCTCTTTGTCTTCTGTACCTGCGTCGCTTCCTCTTGCAGATAACGGGGATGTTGGCCCTGGCGGGTGTTTGGAGGATGTCTTGTGCGTCTTGCTTGTTGTAGAAAAAAATCTTTGTCTAATCCGAGGTGAGTGATTGCTGTCCTGATATCCAGCTCGATTTATTGTGTTGTATTTGTGAATATTTGAGTAAATTACGTTTATTTCTCATATCTGCTGTCCTGCGTCTGACTCCTCTACACCAGCTACAGACAGGCACTAATCTTGATTCCTAATATCCACAAGCTCTTTTTTGCCGTAAGATACGGTTGCAGAAACATTATGTACAAAATAATTTACAAATATCGGAACAACAAAAAACACATAATAACACAATTGGTTGGGCGCCCGTAAAACTGCTACCATTTCTTCCGGCGCTTTGGGGCCTCCCCAGCACCTCTCTCCTCTCCTCAGGTCTGGATGGAGTAGCCCTACTCTGGCCTCGGGGCCTCCCCAGCACCTCTCTCCTCTCCTCAGGTCTGGATGGAGTAGTCCTACTCTGGCCTCGGGGCCTCCCCAGCACCTCTCTCCTCTCCTCAGGTCTGGATGGAGTAGTCCTACTCTGACCTCGGGGCCTCCCCAGCACCTCTCTCCTCTCCTCAGGTCTGGATGGAGTAGCCCTACTCTCGCCTCGGGGCCTCCCCAGCACCTCTCTCCTCTCCTCAGGTCTGGATGGAGTAGCCCTACTCTGGCCTCGGGGCCTCCCCAGCACCTCTCTCCTCTCCTCAGGTCTGGATGGAGTAGTCCTACTCTGGCCTCGGGGCCTCCCCAGCACCTCTCTCCTCTCCTCAGGTCTGGATGGAGTAGTCCTACTCTGACCTCGGGGCCTCCCCAGCACCTCTCTCCTCTCCTCAGGTCTGGATGGTGTAGCCCTACTCTGGCCTCGGGGCCTCCCCAGCACCTCTCTCCTCTCCTCAGGTCTGGATGGAGTAGCCCTACTCTGGCCTCGGGGCCCCTAAAGCACTGGGTCTATTTCTAGAAGGCCATTTGGAGCCGGACCTCCTGCCTCCCCAGCACGGCTCCACCAACACCCCCCCCACCCCCCTCCCAGGCTCCTCTGTCTCTGCACTACTTTTGAGTCTAGAGCCTGGGTCAAATGTATTGCACTAGACAGGGAATAGTGTGCCATTTGAGATGCACCCTGTCTATAAGACTGTTGATACCACTATCAACCAGACGGCTTTTAGAGCAGGGCAGAGCATGAAGAGAGGAGCCACAGAGGGCTGTTTAGTGAGGAGATGCCAGACAGGCTTTGTTATCAGGAACCCAACACCAGATTAGCTGGTTGGAAGGCTTAATTAGCATTCCACAGACAGAGAGAGTACTGTAGTGTAAACTCTCAGAACAACAACAACACAACTACACACAGCTCTAGAACACAACTACCCACAGCTCTAGAACACAACTACCCACAGTTCTAGAACACAACTACACACAGCTCTAGAACACAACTACACACAGTTCTAGAACACAACTACCCACAACTCTAGAACACAACTACCCACAGCTCTAGAACACAACTACCCACAGCTCTAGAACACAACTACCCACAGCTCTAGAACACAACTACCCACAGCTCTAGAACACAACTACCCACAGCTCTAGAACACAACTACCCACAGCTCTAGAACACAACTACCCACAGCTCTAGAACACAACTACCCACAGCTCTAGAACACAACTACACACAGCTCTAGAACACAACTACCCACAACTCTAGAACACAACTACCCACAGCTCTAGAACACAACTACCCACAGCTCTAGAACACAACTACACACAGCTCTAGAACACAACTACACACAGCTCTAGAACACACCTACTTACAGCTCTAGAACACAACTACGTACAGCTCTAGAACACAACTACCCACAGCTCTAGAACACAACTACCCACAGCTCTAGAACACAACTACCCACAGCTCTAGAACACAACTACACACAGCTCTAGAACACAACTACACACAGCTCTAGAACACAACTACTTACAGCTCTAGAACACAACTACCCACAGCTCTAGAACACAACTACCCACAACTCTAGAACACAACTACGTACAGCTCTAGAACACAACTACCCACAGCTCAAGAACACAACTATTAAAAGCTCAAAGACACCACTACAGTAAAACCCGAAATTATATGATTTTTATAACAATACAATTGCTCAGAGATAGAGATTATGTATAACAGGTCATGTTTCTTTTTTTTTTTTTAAATAGGGGTCAAAATGAATGACACCCCTATTGGTTCTTATGAATACAGCGGTAAAAAGTGAGGCATTTGGACACGTAGCACACAATGACGACATCAACCGTGAGACTGTACAAACTTGTTGGATGCTTTTGTTGTTTCTTCTGGTTGTGTTTCAGATTAAGATTTTATTTGTTATTTTTAACAAAGGGTCAAAGATCATAGCCCCAAGACAAACTAACCTGTCACCATTAACAATAACAGGGGAGGTTTCCATATCTTGGGGAGCATGACCTTTGACCCTCTGTAAAATGTCAGTGTGATCCCTGAGGGAATTGAACCCACGACATTAGGCATTGTGAGCCACACATCACCACGTGGGGTCAGGGGTCAGGGGTCAGTAACATGACAACAACTCTACCGCTGCATTAAAGGCCATGTTAACCAGAGCCAGACATCACCACGTGGGGTCAGGGGTCAGTAACATGACAACAACTCTACCACTGCATTAAAGGCCATGTTAACCAGAGCCACACATCACCACGTGGGGTCAGGGGTCAGGGGTCAGTAACATGACAACAACTCTACCACTGCATTAAAGGCCATGTTAACCAGAGCCAGACATCACCACGTGGGGTCAGGGGTCAGGGGTCAGTAACATGACAACAACTCTACCGCTGCATTAAAGGCCATGTTAACCAGAGCCAGACATCACCACGTGGGGTCAGGGGTCAGGGGTCAGTAACATGACAACAACTCTACCGCTGCATTAAAGGCCATGTTAACCAGAGCCAGACATCACCACGTGGGGTCAGGGGTCAGGGGTCAGTAACATGACAACAACTCTACCACTGCATTAAAGGCCATGTTAACCAGAGCCAGACATCACCACGTGGGGTCAGGGGTCAGGGGTCAGTAACATGACAACAACTCTACCGCTGCATTAAAGGCCATGTTAACCAGAGCCAGACATCACCACCTGGGGTCAGGGGTCAGGGGTCAGTAACATGACAACAACTCTACCACTGCATTAAAGGCCATGTTAACCAGAGCCAGACATCACCACGTGGGGTCAGGGGTCAGTAACATGACAACAACTCTACCACTGCATTAAAGGCCATGTTAACCAGAGCCACACATCACCACGTGGGGTCAGGGGTCAGGGGTCAGTAACATGACAACAACTCTACCACTGCATTAAAGGCCATGTTAACCAGAGCCAGACATCACCACGTGGGGTCAGGGGTCAGGGGTCAGTAACATGACAGCAACTCTACCGCTGCATTAAAGGCCATGTTAACCAGAGCCAGACATCACCACGTGGGGTCAGGGGTCAGGGGTCAGTAACATGACAACAACTCTACCGCTGCATTAAAGGCCATGTTAACCAGAGCCAGACATCACCACGTGGGGTCAGGGGTCAGGGGTCAGTAACATGACAACAACTCTACCGCTGCATTAAAGGCCATGTTAACCAGAGCCAGACATCACCACGTGGGGTCAGGGGTCAGGGGTCAGTAACATGACAACAACTCTACCGCTGCATTGAAGGCCATGTTAACCAGAGCCAGACATCACCACGTGGGGTCAGGGGTCAGTAACATGACAAGAACTCTACCACTGCATTAAAGGCCATATTAACCAGAGCCAGACATCACCACGTGGGGTCAGGGGTCAGGGGTCAGTAACATGACAACAACTCTACCACTGCATTAAAGGCCATGCTAACCAGAGCCACACATCACCACGTGGGGTCAGGGGTCAGGGGTCAGTAACATGACAACAACTCTACCGCTGCATTAAAGGCCATGTTAACCAGAGCCAGACATCATCACGTGGGGTCAGGGGTCAGGGGTCAGTAACATGACAACAACTCTACCGCTGCATTAAAGGCCATGTTAACCAGAGCCAGACATCACCACGTGGGGTCAGGGGTCAGGGGTCAGTAACATGACAACAACTCTACCACTGCATTAAAGGCCATGTTAACCAGAGCCACACATCACCACGTGGGGTCAGGGGTCAGGGGTCAGTAACATGACAACAACTCTTCCACTGCATTAAAGGCCATGTTAACCAGAGCCACACATCACCACGTGGGGTCAGGGGTCAGGGGTCAGTAACATGACAACAACTCTACCGCTGCATTAAAGGCCATGTTAACCAGAGCCAGACATCACCACGTGGGGTCAGGGGTCAGGGGTCAGTAACATGACAACAACTCTACCACTGCATTAAAGGCCATGTTAACCAGAGCCAGACATCACCACGTGGGGTCAGGGGTCAGGGGTCAGTAACATGACAACAACTTTACCACTGCATTAAAGGCCATGTTAACCAGAGCCAGACATCACCACGTGGGGTCAGGGGTCAGTAACATGACAACAACTCTACCGCTGCATTAAAGGCCATGTTAACCAGAGCCAGACATCACCACGTGGGGTCAGGGGTCAGGGGTCAGTACCATGACAACAACGCTACCACTGCATTAAAGGCCATGTTAACCAGAGCCACACATCACCACGTGGGGTCAGGGGTCAGGGGTCAGTAACATGACAACAACTCTACCACTGCATTAAAGGCCATGTTAACCAGAGCCAGACATCACCACGTGGGGTCAGGGGTCAGTAACATGACAACAACTCTACCACTGCATTAAAGGCCATGTTAACCAGAGCCAGACATCACCACGTGGGGTCAGGGGTCAGTAACATGACAACAACTCTACCGCTGCATTAAAGGCCATGTTAACCAGAGCCAGACATCACCACGTGGGGTCAGGGGTCAGGGGTCAGTAACATGACAACAACTCTACCACTGCATTAAAGGCCATGTTAACCAGAGCCAGACATCACCACGTGGGGTCAGGGGTCAGTAACATGACAACAACTCTACCACTGCATTAAAGGCCATGTTAACCAGAGCCAGACATCACCACGTGGGGTCAGGGGTCAGTAACATGACAACAACTCTACCGCTGCATTAAAGGCCATGTTAACCAGAGCCAGACATCACCACGTGGGGTCAGGGGTCAGGGGTCAGTAACATGACAACAACTCTACCGCTGCATTAAAGGCCATGTTAACCAGAGCCAGACATCACCACGTGGGGTCAGGGGTCAGTAACATGACAACAACTCTACCACTGCATTAAAGGCCATGTTAACCAGAGCCAGACATCACCACGTGGGGTCAGGGGTCAGGGGTCAGTAACATGACAACAACTCTACCGCTGCATTAAAGGCCATGTTAACCAGAGCCACACATCACCACGTGGGGTCAGGGGTCAGGGGTCAGTAACATGACAAAAACTCTACCACTGCATTGAAGGCCATGTTAACCAGAGCCAGACATCACCACGTGGGGTCAGGGGTCAGGGGTCAGTAACATGACAACAACTCTACCACTGCATTAAAGGCCATGTTAACCAGAGCCAGACATCACCACGTGGGGTCAGGGGTCAGGGGTCAGTAACATGACAACAACTCTACCACTGCATTAAAGGCCATGTTAACCAGAGCCAGACATCACCACGTGGGGTCAGGGGTCAGGGGTCAGTAACATGACAACAACTCTACCGCTGCATTAAAGGCCATGTTAACCAGAGCCAGACATCACCACGTGGGGTCAGGGGTCAGGGGTCAGTAACATGACAACAACTCTACCGCTGCATTAAAGGCCATGTTAACCAGAGCCACACATCACCACGTGGGGTCAGGGGTCAGGGGTCAGTAACATGACAACAACTCTACCGCTGCATTGAAGGCCATGTTAACCAGAGCCAGACATCACCACGTGGGGTCAGGGGTCAGTAACATGACAAGAACTCTACCACTGCATTAAAGGCCATGTTAACCAGAGCCACACATCACCACGTGGGGTCAGGGGTCAGGGGTCAGTAACATGACAACAACTCTACCACTGCATTAAAGGCCATGTTAACCAGAGCCACACATCACCACGTGGGGTCAGGGGTCAGGGGTCAGTAACATGACAACAACTCTTCCACTGCATTAAAGGCCATGTTAACCAGAGCCACACATCACCACGTGGGGTCAGGGGTCAGGGGTCAGTAACATGACAACAACTCTACCGCTGCATTAAAGGCCATGTTAACCAGAGCCAGACATCACCACGTGGGGTCAGGGGTCAGGGGTCAGTAACATGACAACAACTCTACCACTGCATTAAAGGCCATGTTAACCAGAGCCAGACATCACCACGTGGGGTCAGGGGTCAGTAACATGACAACAACTCTACCGCTGCATTAAAGGCCATGTTAACCAGAGCCAGACATCACCACGTGGGGTCAGGGGTCAGGGGTCAGTACCATGACAACAACGCTACCACTGCATTAAAGGCCATGTTAACCAGAGCCACACATCACCACGTGGGGTCAGGGGTCAGGGGTCAGTAACATGACAACAACTCTACCACTGCATTAAAGGCCATGTTAACCAGAGCCAGACATCATCACGTGGGGTCAGGGGTCAGGGGTCAGTACCATGACAACAACGCTACCACTGCATTAAAGGCCATGTTAACCAGAGCCACACATCACCACGTGGGGTCAGGGGTCAGGGGTCAGTAACATGACAACAACTCTACCACTGCATTAAAGGCCATGTTAACCAGAGCCAGACATCACCACGTGGGGTCAGGGGTCAGTAACATGACAACAACTCTACCACTGCATTAAAGGCCATGTTAACCAGAGCCAGACATCACCACGTGGGGTCAGGGGTCAGTAACATGACAACAACTCTACCGCTGCATTAAAGGCCATGTTAACCAGAGCCAGACATCACCACGTGGGGTCAGGGGTCAGGGGTCAGTAACATGACAACAACTCTACCGCTGCATTAAAGGCCATGTTAACCAGAGCCAGACATCACCACGTGGGGTCAGGGGTCAGGGGTCAGTAACATGACAACAACTCTACCGCTGCATTAAAGGCCATGTTAACCAGAGCCAGACATCACCACGTGGGGTCAGGGGTCAGGGGTCAGTAACATGACAACAACTCTACCGCTGCATTAAAGGCCATGTTAACCAGAGCCAGACATCACCACGTGGGGTCAGGGGTCAGGGGTCAGTAACATGACAACAACTCTACCACTGCATTAAAGGCCATGTTAACCAGAGCCAGACATCACCACGTGGGGTCAGGGGTCAGTAACATGACAACAACTCTACCGCTGCATTAAAGGCCATGTTAACCAGAGCCACACATCACCACGTGGGGTCAGGGGTCAGGGGTCAGTAACATGACAACAACTCTACCGCTGCATTAAAGGCCATGTTAACCAGAGCCAGACATCACCACGTGGGGTCAGGGGTCAGGGGTCAGTAACATGACAACAACTCTACCGCTGCATTAAAGGCCATGTTAACCAGAGCCAGACATCACCACGTGGGGTCAGGGGTCAGGGGTCAGTAACATGACAACAACTCTACCGCTGCATTAAAGGCCATGTTAACCAGAGCCAGACATCACCACGTGGGGTCAGGGGTCAGTAACATGACAACAACTCTACCGCTGCATTAAAGGCCATGTTAACCAGAGCCAGACATCACCACGTGGGGTCAGGGGTCAGGGGTCAGTAACATGACAACAACTCTACCACTGCATTAAAGGCCATGTTAACCAGAGCCAGACATCACCACGTGGGGTCAGGGGTCAGGGGTCAGTAACATGACAACAACTCTACCGCTGCATTAAAGGCCATGTTAACCAGAGCCACACATCACCACGTGGGGTCAGGGGTCAGTAACATGACAACAACTCTACCGCTGCATTAAAGGCCATGTTAACCAGAGCCAGACATCACCACGTGGGGTCAGGGGTCAGGGGTCAGTAACATGACAACAACTCTACCGCTGCATTAAAGGCCATGTTAACCAGAGCCAAACATCACCACGTGGGGTCAGGGGTCAGGGGTCAGTAATATGACAACAACTCTACCGCTGCATTAAAGGCCATGTTAACCAGAGCCAGACATCACCACGTGGGGTCAGGGGTCAGGGGTCAGTAACATGACAACAACTCTACCACTGCATTAAAGGCCATGTTAACCAGAGCCAGACATCACCACGTGGGGTCAGGGGTCAGGGGTCAGTAACATGACAACAACTCTACCACTGCATTAAAGGCCATGTTAACCAGAGCCAGACATCACCACGTGGGGTCAGGGGTCAGGGGTCAGTAACATGACAACAACTCTACCGCTGCATTAAAGGCCATGTTAACCAGAGCCAGACATCACCACGTGGGGTCAGGGGTCAGGGGTCAGTAACATGACAACAACTCTACCGCTGCATTAAAGGCCATGTTAACCAGAGCCAGACATCACCACGTGGGGTCAGGGGTCAGTAACATGACAACAACTCTACCGCTGCATTAAAGGCCATGTTAACCAGAGCCAGACATCACCACGTGGGGTCAGGGGTCAGTAACATGACAACAACTCTACCACTGCATTAAAGGCCATGTTAACCAGAGCCAGACATCACCACGTGGGGTCAGGGGTCAGGGGTCAGTAACATGACAACAACTCTACCGCTGCATTAAAGGCCATGTTAACCAGAGCCAGACATCACCACGTGGGGTCAGGGGTCAGGGGTCAGTAACATGACAACAACTCTACCGCTGCATTAAAGGCCATGTTAACCAGAGCCAGACATCACCACGTGGGGTCAGGGGTCAGTAACATGACAACAACTCTACCACTGCATTAAAGGCCATGTTAACCAGAGCCACACATCACCACGTGGGGTCAGGGGTCAGGGGTCAGTAACATGACAACAACTCTACCACTGCATTAAAGGCCATGTTAACCAGAGCCAGACATCACCACGTGGGGTCAGGGGTCAGTAACATGACAACAACTCTACCACTGCATTAAAGGCCATGTTAACCAGAGCCAGACATCACCACGTGGGGTCAGGGGTCAGTAACATGACAACAACTCTACCGCTGCATTAAAGGCCATGTTAACCAGAGCCAGACATCACCACGTGGGGTCAGGGGTCAGGGGTCAGTAACATGACAACAACTCTACCGCTGCATTAAAGGCCATGTTAACCAGAGCCAGACATCACCACGTGGGGTCAGGGGTCAGTAACATGACAACAACTCTACCACTGCATTAAAGGCCATGTTAACCAGAGCCACACATCACCACGTGGGGTCAGGGGTCAGGGGTCAGTAACATGACAACAACTCTACCACTGCATTAAAGGCCATGTTAACCAGAGCCAGACATCACCACGTGGGGTCAGGGGTCAGTAACATGACAACAACTCTACCACTGCATTAAAGGCCATGTTAACCAGAGCCAGACATCACCACGTGGGGTCAGGGGTCAGTAACATGACAACAACTCTACCGCTGCATTAAAGGCCATGTTAACCAGAGCCAGACATCACCACGTGGGGTCAGGGGTCAGGGGTCAGTAACATGACAACAACTCTACCACTGCATTAAAGGCCATGTTAACCAGAGCCAGACATCACCACGTGGGGTCAGGGGTCAGTAACATGACAACAACTCTACCGCTGCATTAAAGGCCATGTTAACCAGAGCCAGACATCACCACGTGGGGTCAGGGGTCAGTAACATGACAACAACTCTACCGCTGCATTAAAGGCCATGTTAACCAGAGCCAGACATCACCACGTGGGGTCAGGGGTCAGGGGTCAGTAACATGACAACAACTCTACCACTGCATTAAAGGCCATGTTAACCAGAGCCAGACATCACCACGTGGGGTCAGGGGTCAGTAACATGACAACAACTCTACCACTGCATTAAAGGCCATGTTAACCAGAGCCAGACATCACCACGTGGGGTCAGGGGTCAGGGGTCAGTAACATGACAACAACTCTACCACTGCATTAAAGGCCATGTTAACCAGAGCCAGACATCACCACGTGGGGTCAGGGGTCAGGGGTCAGTAACATGACAACAACTCTACCGCTGCATTAAAGGCCATGTTAACCAGAGCCACACATCACCACGTGGGGTCAGGGGTCAGTAACATGACAAAAACTCTACCACTGCATTGAAGGCCATGTTAACCAGAGCCAGACATCACCACGTGGGGTCAGGGGTCAGGGGTCAGTAACATGACAACAACTCTACCACTGCATTAAAGGCCATGTTAACCAGAGCCAGACATCACCACGTGGGGTCAGGGGTCAGGGGTCAGTAACATGACAACAACTCTACCACTGCATTAAAGGCCATGTTAACCAGAGCCAGACATCACCACGTGGGGTCAGGGGTCAGGGGTCAGTAACATGACAACAACTCTACCGCTGCATTAAAGGCCATGTTAACCAGAGCCAGACATCACCACGTGGGGTCAGGGGTCAGGGGTCAGTAACATGACAACAACTCTACCGCTGCATTAAAGGCCATGTTAACCAGAGCCACACATCACCACGTGGGGTCAGGGGTCAGGGGTCAGTAACATGACAACAACTCTACCGCTGCATTGAAGGCCATGTTAACCAGAGCCAGACATCACCACGTGGGGTCAGGGGTCAGTAACATGACAAGAACTCTACCACTGCATTAAAGGCCATGTTAACCAGAGCCACACATCACCACGTGGGGTCAGGGGTCAGGGGTCAGTAACATGACAACAACTCTACCACTGCATTAAAGGCCATGTTAACCAGAGCCACACATCACCACGTGGGGTCAGGGGTCAGGGGTCAGTAACATGACAACAACTCTTCCACTGCATTAAAGGCCATGTTAACCAGAGCCACACATCACCACGTGGGGTCAGGGGTCAGGGGTCAGTAACATGACAACAACTCTACCGCTGCATTAAAGGCCATGTTAACCAGAGCCAGACATCACCACGTGGGGTCAGGGGTCAGGGGTCAGTAACATGACAACAACTCTACCACTGCATTAAAGGCCATGTTAACCAGAGCCAGACATCACCACGTGGGGTCAGGGGTCAGTAACATGACAACAACTCTACCGCTGCATTAAAGGCCATGTTAACCAGAGCCAGACATCACCACGTGGGGTCAGGGGTCAGGGGTCAGTACCATGACAACAACGCTACCACTGCATTAAAGGCCATGTTAACCAGAGCCAGACATCACCACGTGGGGTCAGGGGTCAGTAACATGACAACAACTCTACCACTGCATTAAAGGCCATGTTAACCAGAGCCAGACATCACCACGTGGGGTCAGGGGTCAGTAACATGACAACAACTCTACCGCTGCATTAAAGGCCATGTTAACCAGAGCCAGACATCACCACGTGGGGTCAGGGGTCAGGGGTCAGTAACATGACAACAACTCTACCACTGCATTAAAGGCCATGTTAACCAGAGCCAGACATCACCACGTGGGGTCAGGGGTCAGTAACATGACAACAACTCTACCGCTGCATTAAAGGCCATGTTAACCAGAGCCACACATCACCACGTGGGGTCAGGGGTCAGGGGTCAGTAACATGACAACAACTCTACCGCTGCATTAAAGGCCATGTTAACCAGAGCCAGACATCACCACGTGGGGTCAGGGGTCAGGGGTCAGTAACATGACAACAACTCTACCGCTGCATTAAAGGCCATGTTAACCAGAGCCAGACATCACCACGTGGGGTCAGGGGTCAGGGGTCAGTAACATGACAACAACTCTACCGCTGCATTAAAGGCCATGTTAACCAGAGCCAGACATCACCACGTGGGGTCAGGGGTCAGGGGTCAGTAACATGACAACAACTCTACCGCTGCATTAAAGGCCATGTTAACCAGAGCCAGACATCACCACGTGGGGTCAGGGGTCAGGGGTCAGTAACATGACAACAACTCTACCACTGCATTAAAGGCCATGTTAACCAGAGCCAGACATCACCACGTGGGGTCAGGGGTCAGGGGTCAGTAACATGACAACAACTCTACCGCTGCATTAAAGGCCATGTTAACCAGAGCCACACATCACCACGTGGGGTCAGGGGTCAGGGGTCAGTAACATGACAAAAACTCTACCACTGCATTAAAGGCCATGTTAACCAGAGCCAGACATCACCACGTGGGGTCAGGGGTCAGTAACATGACAACAACTCTACCACTGCATTAAAGGCCATGTTAACCAGAGCCAGACATCACCACGTGGGGTCAGGGGTCAGGGGTCAGTAACATGACAACAACTCTACCACTGCATTAAAGGCCATGTTAACCAGAGCCAGACATCACCACGTGGGGTCAGGGGTCAGGGGTCAGTAACATGACAACAACTCTACCACTGCATTAAAGGCCATGTTAACCAGAGCCAGACATCACCACGTGGGGTCAGGGGTCAGGGGTCAGTAACATGACAACAACTCTACCACTGCATTAAAGGCCATGTTAACCAGAGCCAGACATCACCACGTGGGGTCAGGGGTCAGGGGTCAGTAACGTGACAACAACTCTACCGCTGCATTAAAGGCCATGTTAACCAGAGCCAGACATCACCACGTGGGGTCAGGGGTCAGTAACATGACAACAACTCTACCGCTGCATTAAAGGCCATGTTAACCAGAGCCAGACATCACCACGTGGGGTCAGGGGTCAGGGGTCAGTAACATGACAACAACTCTACCGCTGCATTAAAGGCCATGTTAACCAGAGCCACACATCACCACGTGGGGTCAGGGGTCAGGGGTCAGTAACATGACAACAACTCTACCGCTGCATTAAAGGCCATGTTAACCAGAGCCAGACATCACCACGTGGGGTCAGGGGTCAGGGGTCAGTACCATGACAACAACTCTACCGCTGCATTGAAGGCCATGTTAACCAGAGCCAGACATCACCACGTGGGGTCAGGGGTCAGGGGTCAGTAACATGACAACAACTCTACCGCTGCATTAAAGGCCATGTTAACCAGAGCCAGACATCACCACGTGGGGTCAGGGGTCAGGGGTCAGTAACATGACAACAACTCTACCACTGCATTAAAGGCCATGTTAACCAGAGCCAGACATCACCACGTGGGGTCAGGGGTCAGTAACATGACAACAACTCTACCGCTGCATTAAAGGCCATGTTAACCAGAGCCAGACATCACCACGTGGGGTCAGGGGTCAGTAACATGACAACAACTCTACCGCTGCATTAAAGGCCATGTTAACCAGAGCCAGACATCACCACGTGGGGTCAGGGGTCAGGGGTCAGTAACATGACAACAACTCTACCACTGCATTAAAGGCCATGTTAACCAGAGCCAGACATCACCACGTGGGGTCAGGGGTCAGTAACATGACAACAACTCTACCACTGCATTAAAGGCCATGTTAACCAGAGCCAGACATCACGTTGTGTTGTTAGTGGTAGCCTAGTGGTAGCCTAGTGGTAGCCTAGTGGTAGCCTAGTGGTAGCCTAGTGGTAGCCTAGTGGTAGCCTAGTGGTAGCCTAGTGGTAGCCTAGTGGTAGCCTAGTGGTAGCCTAGTGGTAGCCTAGTGGTTCGAGCGTTGGACCAGTAACCGAAAGGTTGCAAGATCGAATCCCCGATCAAGGTACAAAATCTGTTGTTCTGCCCCTGAACAGGGCAGTTTAACCCACTGTTCCCCGGTAGGCCGTCATTGAAAATACGAATTTGTTCAAGTTAAATAAAGGTTAAAAAAAAATGTAAGGGGGTAATCCTGCAGCAACTCTGATACTGTGATGAGTCCACAGAGAGGATCACTGGTGAAAATATCTAGTTATTAAAGGGCAGCACCAGGAAA
>NW_026600224.1:1077440-1079226 GCF_029448725.1 Salvelinus fontinalis
CTCTGTTCACAACGTTGACATCAGCAAACCGCTCGCCCACACGATGCAATTCACGTGGTCTGCGGTTGTGAGGCCGGTTGGACGTACTGCCAAATTCTCTAAAACGAGATTGGAGGCGGCTTATGGTAGAGACATTCAATTCTCTGGCAACAGCTCTGGTTGACATTCCTGCAGTCAGCATGCCAATTGCACGCTCCCTCAAAACTTGAGACACCTGTAGCATTGTGTTGTGTGACAAGACTACACATTTTAGAACAGCCGTTTATTGTCCCCAGCACAAGGTGCAACTGTGTAATGGGCATGCTGTTCAACGTCCTAAGGTCGATGTCTGCGCCCGTACGGAAATATAATTAGCATAATAAAAATATGCTCATAGACAGGGTTTAAACAGGGTTTAGACAGGGCTTAAACAGGGTTTAGACAGGGCTTAGACAGGGTTTAAACAGGGTTTAGACAGGGTTTAGACTGGGTTTAGACAGGGTTTAGAAAGGGCTTAAACAGGGTTTAGACTGGGTTTAAACAGGGTTTAGACTGGGTTTAGACAGGGTTTAGACAGGGTTTAGACTGGGTTTAGACAGGGTTTAAACAGGGTTTAGACAGGGTTTAAACAGGGTTTAGACAGGGTTTAAACAGGGTTTAGACAGGGTTTAGACAGGGTTTAGACAGGGTTTAGATTGGGTTTAGACAGGGTTTAAACCGGGTTAAGACTGGGTTTAGACAGGGTTTAGACAGGGCTTAGACAGGGTTTGGACAGGGTTTAGACAGGGTTTAGACAGGGTTTAAACCGGGTTAAGACTGGGTTTAAACAGGGTTTAGACTGGGTTTAAACAGGGTTTAGACTGGGTTTAAACAGGGTTTAAACTGGGTTTAGACAGGGTTTAAACAGGGTTTAGACAGGGTTAAAACAGGGTTTAGACTGGGTTTCGACAGGGTTTAAACCGGGTTAAGACTGGGTTTAGACAGGGTTTAGACAGGGCTTAGACAGGGTTTGGACAGGGTTTAGACAGGGTTTAGACAGGGTTTAAACCGGGTTAAGGCTGGGTTTAGACAGGGTTTAGACAGGGTTTAGACAGGGTTTAGACAGGGCTTAGACAGGGTTTAGACTGGGTTTAGACTGGGTTTAAACAGGGTTTAGACAGGGTTTAAACAGGGTTTAGACAGGGTTTAGACAGGGCTTAAACAGGGTTTAGACAGGGTTTAGACAGGGTTTAAACAGGGTTTAGACAGGGTTTAGACAGGGTTTAAACAGGGTTTAGACAGGGTTTAGACAGGGTTTAGACAGGGCTTAGACAGGGTTTAGACAGGGTTTAAACATGGTTTAGACAGGGTTTAGACAGGGTTTAAACAGGGCTTAGACAGGGTTTAGACAGGGTTTAGACAGGGTTTAGACAGGGTTTAAACAGGGCTTAGACAGGGTTTAGACAGGGTTTAAACAGGGTTTAGACAGGGTTTAGACAGGGTTTAAACAGGGCTTAGGCAGGGGTTAGACAGGGTTTAGACAGGGCTTAGACAGGGCTTAGACAGGGTTTAGACAGGGTTTAAACAGGGTTTAGACAGGGTTTAGACAGGGCTTAGACAGGGTTTAGACAGGGCTTAGACTCTTATGGGTAAATCAGTTTCTTGATATGCCACACCTGTCAGGTGGATGGATTTTCTTGACAAAAGAAAAATGCTCACTAACAGGGATGGAAAGTGTGTACCAAATGTTAGAGTAACAAGCTTTTAGTGCGTATGGAACATTTCTGGGATCTTTTATTTCAGCTCATGAAATATGGGACCAGCACTT
>NW_026600226.1:5000-111309 GCF_029448725.1 Salvelinus fontinalis
CGTGTATCGTACCTGTCTGGGGACGCGTGTATCGTACCTGTCGGGGGACGCGTGTATCGTACCTGTGCTGTCATTTCAGAAAACATTGTTGAGACAGGGTGGCTAGTCATGGGGTACGTAGGGTGGCTAGTCATGGGGTACGTAGGGTGGCTAGTCATGGGGTACGTAGGGTGGCTAGTCATGGGGTACGTAGGGTGGCTAGTCATGGGGTACGTAGGGTGGCTAGTCATGGGGTACGTAGGGTGGCTAGTCATGGGGTACGTAGGGTGGCTAGTCATGGGGTACGTAGGGTGGCTAGTCATGGGGTACGTAGGGTGGCTAGTCATGGGGTACGTAGGGTGGCTAGTCATGGGGTACGTAGGGTGGCTAGTCATGGGGTACGTAGGGTGGCTAGTCATGGGGTACGTAGGGTGGCTAGTCATGGGGTACGTAGGGTGGCTAGTCATGGGGTACGTAGGGTGGCTAGTCATGGGGTACGTAGGGTGGCTAGTCATGGGGTACGTAGGGTGGCTAGTCATGGGGTACGTAGGGTGGCTAGTCATGGGGTACGTAGGGTGGCTAGTCATGGGGTACGTAGGGTGGCTAGTCATGGGGTACGTAGGGTGGCTAGTCATGGGGTACGTAGGGTGGCTAGTCATGGGGTACGTAGGGTGGCTAGTCATGGGGTACGTAGGGTGGCTAGTCATGGGGTACGTAGGGTGGCTAGTCATGGGGTACGTAGGGTGGCTAGTCATGGGGTACGTAGGGTGGCTAGTCATGGGGTACGTAGGGTGGCTAGTCATGGGGTACGTAGGGTGGCTAGTCATGGGGTACGTAGGGTGGCTAGTCATGGGGTACGTAGGGTGGCTAGTCATGGGGTACGTAGGGTGGCTAGTCATGGGGTACGTAGGGTGGCTAGTCATGGGGTACGTAGGGTGGCTAGTCATGGGGTACGTAGGGTGGCTAGTCATGGGGTACGTAGGGTGGCTAGTCATGGGGTACGTAGGGTGGCTAGTCATGGGGTACGTAGGGTGGCTAGTCATGGGGTACGTAGGGTGGCTAGTCATGGGGTACGTAGGGTGGCTAGTCATGGGGTACGTAGGGTGGCTAGTCATGGGGTACGTAGGGTGGCTAGTCATGGGGTACGTAGGGTGGCTAGTCATGGGGTACGTAGGGTGGCTAGTCATGGGGTACGTAGGGTGGCTAGTCATGGGGTACGTAGGGTGGCTAGTCATGGGGTACGTAGGGTGGCTAGTCATGGGGTACGTAGGGTGGCTAGTCATGGGGTACGTAGGGTGGCTAGTCATGGGGTACGTAGGGTGGCTAGTCATGGGGTACGTAGGGTGGCTAGTCATGGGGTACGTAGGGTGGCTAGTCATGGGGTACGTAGGGTGGCTAGTCATGGGGTACGTAGGGTGGCTAGTCATGGGGTACGTAGGGTGGCTAGTCATGGGGTACGTAGGGTGGCTAGTCATGGGGTACGTAGGGTGGCTAGTCATGGGGTACGTAGGGTGGCTAGTCATGGGGTACGTAGGGTGGCTAGTCATGGGGTACGTAGGGTGGCTAGTCATGGGGTACGTAGGGTGGCTAGTCATGGGGTACGTAGGGTGGCTAGTCATGGGGTACGTAGGGTGGCTAGTCATGGGGTACGTAGGGTGGCTAGTCATGGGGTACGTAGGGTGGCTAGTCATGGGGTACGTAGGGTGGCTAGTCATGGGGTACGTAGGGTGGCTAGTCATGGGGTACGTAGGGTGGCTAGTCATGGGGTACGTAGGGTGGCTAGTCATGGGGTACGTAGGGTGGCTAGTCATGGGGTACGTAGGGTGGCTAGTCATGGGGTACGTAGGGTGGCTAGTCATGGGGTACGTAGGGTGGCTAGTCATGGGGTACGTAGGGTGGCTAGTCATGGGGTACGTAGGGTGGCTAGTCATGGGGTACGTAGGGTGGCTAGTCATGGGGTACGTAGGGTGGCTAGTCATGGGGTACGTAGGGTGGCTAGTCATGGGGTACGTAGGGTGGCTAGTCATGGGGTACGTAGGGTGGCTAGTCATGGGGTACGTAGGGTGGCTAGTCATGGGGTACGTAGGGTGGCTAGTCATGGGGTACGTAGGGTGGCTAGTCATGGGGTACGTAGGGTGGCTAGTCATGGGGTACGTAGGGTGGCTAGTCATGGGGTACGTAGGGTGGCTAGTCATGGGGTACGTAGGGTGGCTAGTCATGGGGTACGTAGGGTGGCTAGTCATGGGGTACGTAGGGTGGCTAGTCATGGGGTACGTAGGGTGGCTAGTCATGGGGTACGTAGGGTGGCTAGTCATGGGGTACGTAGGGTGGCTAGTCATGGGGTACGTAGGGTGGCTAGTCATGGGGTACGTAGGGTGGCTAGTCATGGGGTACGTAGGGTGGCTAGTCATGGGGTACGTAGGGTGGCTAGTCATGGGGTACGTAGGGTGGCTAGTCATGGGGTACGTAGGGTGGCTAGTCATGGGGTACGTAGGGTGGCTAGTCATGGGGTACGTAGGGTGGCTAGTCATGGGGTACGTAGGGTGGCTAGTCATGGGGTACGTAGGGTGGCTAGTCATGGGGTACGTAGGGTGGCTAGTCATGGGGTACGTAGGGTGGCTAGTCATGGGGTACGTAGGGTGGCTAGTCATGGGGTACGTAGGGTGGCTAGTCATGGGGTACGTAGGGTGGCTAGTCATGGGGTACGTAGGGTGGCTAGTCATGGGGTACGTAGGGTGGCTAGTCATGGGGTACGTAGGGTGGCTAGTCATGGGGTACGCAGGGTGGCTAGTCATGGGGTACGCAGGGTGGCTAGTCATGGGGTACGCAGGGTGGCTAGTCATGGGGTACGCAGGGTGGCTAGTCATGGGGTACGCAGGGTGGCTAGTCATGGGGTACGCAGGGTGGCTAGTCATGGGGTACGCAGGGTGGCTAGTCATGGGGTACGCAGGGTGGCTAGTCATGGGGTACGCAGGGTGGCTAGTCATGGGGTACGCAGGGTGGCTAGTCATGGGGTACGCAGGGTGGCTAGTCATGGGGTACGCAGGGTGGCTAGTCATGGGGTACGCAGGGTGGCTAGTCATGGGGTACGCAGGGTGGCTAGTCATGGGGTACGCAGGGTGGCTAGTCATGGGGTACGCAGGGTGGCTAGTCATGGGGTACGCAGGGTGGCTAGTCATGGGGTACGTAGGGTGGCTAGTCATGGGGTACGTAGGGTGGCTAGTCATGGGGTACGTAGGGTGGCTAGTCATGGGGTACGTAGGGTGGCTAGTCATGGGGTACGTAGGGTGGCTAGTCATGGGGTACGTAGGGTGGCTAGTCATGGGGTACGTAGGGTGGCTAGTCATGGGGTACGTAGGGTGGCTAGTCATGGGGTACGTAGGGTGGCTAGTCATGGGGTACGTAGGGTGGCTAGTCATGGGGTACGTAGGGTGGCTAGTCATGGGGTACGTAGGGTGGCTAGTCATGGGGTACGTAGGGTGGCTAGTCATGGGGTACGTAGGGTGGCTAGTCATGGGGTACGTAGGGTGGCTAGTCATGGGGTACGTAGGGTGGCTAGTCATGGGGTACGTAGGGTGGCTAGTCATGGGGTACGTAGGGTGGCTAGTCATGGGGTACGCAGGGTGGCTAGTCATGGGGTACGCAGGGTGGCTAGTCATGGGGTACGCAGGGTGGCTAGTCATGGGGTACGCAGGGTGGCTAGTCATGGGGTACGCAGGGTGGCTAGTCATGGGGTACGCAGGGTGGCTAGTCATGGGGTACGCAGGGTGGCTAGTCATGGGGTACGCAGGGTGGCTAGTCATGGGGTACGCAGGGTGGCTAGTCATGGGGTACGCAGGGTGGCTAGTCATGGGGTACGCAGGGTGGCTAGTCATGGGGTACGCAGGGTGGCTAGTCATGGGGTACGCAGGGTGGCTAGTCATGGGGTACGCAGGGTGGCTAGTCATGGGGTACGCAGGGTGGCTAGTCATGGGGTACGCAGGGTGGCTAGTCATGGGGTACGTAGGGTGGCTAGTCATGGGGTACGTAGGGTGGCTAGTCATGGGGTACGTAGGGTGGCTAGTCATGGGGTACGTAGGGTGGCTAGTCATGGGGTACGTAGGGTGGCTAGTCATGGGGTACGTAGGGTGGCTAGTCATGGGGTACGTAGGGTGGCTAGTCATGGGGTACGTAGGGTGGCTAGTCATGGGGTACGTAGGGTGGCTAGTCATGGGGTACGTAGGGTGGCTAGTCATGGGGTACGTAGGGTGGCTAGTCATGGGGTACGTAGGGTGGCTAGTCATGGGGTACGTAGGGTGGCTAGTCATGGGGTACGTAGGGTGGCTAGTCATGGGGTACGTAGGGTGGCTAGTCATGGGGTACGTAGGGTGGCTAGTCATGGGGTACGTAGGGTGGCTAGTCATGGGGTACGTAGGGTGGCTAGTCATGGGGTACGTAGGGTGGCTAGTCATGGGGTACGTAGGGTGGCTAGTCATGGGGTACGTAGGGTGGCTAGTCATGGGGTACGTAGGGTGGCTAGTCATGGGGTACGTAGGGTGGCTAGTCATGGGGTACGTAGGGTGGCTAGTCATGGGGTACGTAGGGTGGCTAGTCATGGGGTACGTAGGGTGGCTAGTCATGGGGTACGTAGGGTGGCTAGTCATGGGGTACGTAGGGTGGCTAGTCATGGGGTACGTAGGGTGGCTAGTCATGGGGTACGTAGGGTGGCTAGTCATGGGGTACGTAGGGTGGCTAGTCATGGGGTACGTAGGGTGGCTAGTCATGGGGTACGTAGGGTGGCTAGTCATGGGGTACGTAGGGTGGCTAGTCATGGGGTACGTAGGGTGGCTAGTCATGGGGTACGTAGGGTGGCTAGTCATGGGGTACGTAGGGTGGCTAGTCATGGGGTACGTAGGGTGGCTAGTCATGGGGTACGTAGGGTGGCTAGTCATGGGGTACGTAGGGTGGCTAGTCATGGGGTACGTAGGGTGGCTAGTCATGGGGTACGTAGGGTGGCTAGTCATGGGGTACGTAGGGTGGCTAGTCATGGGGTACGTAGGGTGGCTAGTCATGGGGTACGTAGGGTGGCTAGTCATGGGGTACGTAGGGTGGCTAGTCATGGGGTACGTAGGGTGGCTAGTCACGGGGTACGTGGTCTGGGGTGGCTAGTCACGGGGTACGTGGTCTGGGGTGGCTAGTCACGGGGTACGTGGTCTGGGGTGGCTAGTCACGGGGTACGTGGTCTGGGGTGGCTAGTCACGGGGTACGTGGTCTGGGGTGTTTAGTCACGGGGTACGTGGTCTGGGGTGGCTAGTCACGGGGTACGTGGTCTGGGGTGGCTAGTCACGGGGTACGTGGTCTGGGGTGGCTAGTCACGGGGTACGTGGTCTAGGGTAGCTAGTCACGGGGTACGTGGTCTAGGGTGGCTAGTCACGGGGTACGTGGTCTGGGGTGGCTAGTCACGGGGTACGTGGTCTGGGGTGGCTAGTCACGGGGTACGTGGTCTGGGGTGGCTAGTCACGGGGTACGTGGTCTGGGGTGGCTAGTCACGGGGTACGTGGTCTGGGGTGGCTAGTCACGGGGTACGTGGTCTGGGGTGGCTAGTCACGGGGTACGTGGTCTGGGGTGGCTAGTCACGGGGTACGTGGTCTGGGGTGGCTAGTCACGGGGTACGTGGTCTGGGGTGGCTAGTCACGGGGTACGTGGTCTGGGGTGGCTAGTCACGGGGTACGTGGTATTTACAATGTACGGTTTACCCCTCGGCCAAAACTCTAACACGGACGACGCTGGGCCAATCACGGCCTGGTTGTGATACAGCCTGGATTCGAAACCAGGGTGTCTGTAATGACGCATCAGACCGCTGAACCAGGGTGTCTGTAGTGACGTCTCACTGAGACGCAGGGCCTCAGACCGCTGAACCAGGGTGTCTGTAATGACGTCTCACTGAGACGCAGGGCCACAGACCGCTGAACCAGGGTGTCTGTAGTGACGTCTCACTGAGACGCAGGGCCTCAGACCGCTGAACCAGGGTGTCTGTAATGACGTCTCACTGAGACGCAGGGCCACAGACCGCTGAACCAGGGTGTCTGTAGTGACGTCTCACTGAGACGCAGGGCCTCAGACCGCTGAACCAGGGTGTCTGTAATGACGTCTCACTGAGACGCAGGGCCTCAGACCGCTGAACCAGGGTGTCTGTAGTGACTTCTCAGTGCTAGAGACGTCATTACAGACACCCTGGTGTATCACAACCGGGCCGTTATTGGGAGTCCCATAGAGCGACGCTCAATTGGCCCAGTGTATCCCTGTTAGAGTTTGGCCGGGGTAGACCGGCCATTGTAATTAAGAATTTGTTCTTAACTGACTTGCCAAGTTAAATAAATAAAGGTTAAATAAAAAAAATATATTTAAAAAATAAATACACAGGCTTTATTATTGAAGTGCTGATATGTATTTCTTCTGCTTGTTCTTTGGCGTTTGGGGTTTTCTAGTCCTGGTTACCGTTCTGCACCGTGTGATCAGTTAGGGGTTTTCTAGGCCCGGTTACCGTTCTGCACCGTGTGATCAGTTAGGGGTTTTCTAGGCCTGGTTACCGTTCTGCACCGTGTGATCAGTTAGGGGTTTTCTAGTCCTGGTTACCGTTCTGCACTGTGTGATCAGTTAGGGGTTTTCTAGGCCTGGTTACCGTTCTGCACTGTGTGATAACTGTTGACATTAAAAGGGGCTTTATAGACAACATTGGATTTATTGATTGATCGATCTTGGACCACTTCCTACTCCCCCGTTGGGATCTGATTTACAAACCAGTTAAAAATTTTTTTTTGAGTCAACTAATGAATAAACAGACTTAAAAAAAAAAAAAAACCCAGTAATAATGAACCTTTTATTAAATGAAGTGATTTTTTAAATAATTTTGTTATTGAATCACTTCCTCTTCCAGGGATTTGGTGTTCGTATGGAGTCGACTCCATCTGCGGGTCAAGCCTTCCAAGCAGGCCTTCCTGGAAGAGAGTCACCGGTTGATGCTGTCCGCCACCAACATCAGATCAATATTCTCTTTCATCAGAGTGATCCTTGCAGAGGTGAGCCAGGAACTCCTGTGTGATGGTTGATTTTATTGCTAAAATTCCAGCTGCCATTTTGTTTGTTCAGATGTAACGGAGTTGTTGTGGTAGAGGAGGATGTAAAAAGCTGTTTTTGATTTGGGTTGTACCTCGCTAAGGTGGTTTGGCTTAGGTCAGTCTCCAACTCGGGGCCCGCGCCGCGTCTCCAACTCGGGGCCCGCGCCGCGTCTCCAACTCGGGGCCCGCGCCGCGTCTCCAACTCGGGGCCCGCGCCGCGTCTCCAACTCGGGGCCCGCGCCGCGTCTCCAACTCGGGGCCCGCGCCGCGTCTCCAACTCGGGGCCCGCGCCGCGTCTCCAACTCGGGGCCCGCGCCGCGTCTCCAACTCGGGGCCCGCGCCGCGTCTCCAACTCGGGGCCCGCGCCGCGTCTCCAACTCGGGGCCCGCGCCGCGTCTCCAACTCGGGGCCCGCGCCGCGTCTCCAACTCGGGGCCCGCGCCGCGTCTCCAACTCGGGGCCCGCGCCGCGTCTCCAACTCGGGGCCCGCGCCGCGTCTCCAACTCGGGGCCCGCGCCGCGTCTCCAACTCGGGGCCCGCGCCGCGTCTCCAACTCGGGGCCCGCGCCGCGTCTCCAACTCGGGGCCCGCGCCGCGTCTCCAACTCGGGGCCCGCGCCGCGTCTCCAACTCGGGGCCCGCGCCGCGTCTCCAACTCGGGGCCCGCGCCGCGTCTCCAACTCGGGGCCCGCGCCGCGTCTCCAACTCGGGGCCCGCGCCGCGTCTCCAACTCGGGGCCCGCGCCGCGTCTCCAACTCGGGGCCCGCGCCGCGTCTCCAACTCGGGGCCCGCGCCGCGTCTCCAACTCGGGGCCCGCGCCGCGTCTCCAACTCGGGGCCCGCGCCGCGTCTCCAACTCGGGGCCCGCGCCGCGTCTCCAACTCGGGGCCCGCGCCGCGTCTCCAACTCGGGGCCCGCGCCGCGTCTCCAACTCGGGGCCCGCGCCGCGTCTCCAACTCGGGGCCCGCGCCGCGTCTCCAACTCGGGGCCCGCGCCGCGTCTCCAACTCGGGGCCCGCGCCGCGTCTCCAACTCGGGGCCCGCGCCGCGTCTCCAACTCGGGGCCCGCGCCGCGTCTCCAACTCGGGGCCCGCGCCGCGTCTCCAACTCGGGGCCCGCGCCGCGTCTCCAACTCGGGGCCCGCGCCGCGTCTCCAACTCGGGGCCCGCGCCGCGTCTCCAACTCGGGGCCCGCGCCGCGTCTCCAACTCGGGGCCCGCGCCGCGTCTCCAACTCGGGGCCCGCGCCGCGTCTCCAACTCGGGGCCCGCGCCGCGTCTCCAACTCGGGGCCCGCGCCGCGTCTCCAACTCGGGGCCCGCGCCGCGTCTCCAACTCGGGGCCCGCGCCGCGTCTCCAACTCGGGGCCCGCGCCGCGTCTCCAACTCGGGGCCCGCGCCGCGTCTCCAACTCGGGGCCCGCGCCGCGTCTCCAACTCGGGGCCCGCGCCGCGTCTCCAACTCGGGGCCCGCGCCGCGTCTCCAACTCGGGGCCCGCGCCGCGTCTCCAACTCGGGGCCCGCGCCGCGTCTCCAACTCGGGGCCCGCGCCGCGTCTCCAACTCGGGGCCCGCGCCGCGTCTCCAACTCGGGGCCCGCGCCGCGTCTCCAACTCGGGGCCCGCGCCGCGTCTCCAACTCGGGGCCCGCGCCGCGTCTCCAACTCGGGGCCCGCGCCGCGTCTCCAACTCGGGGCCCGCGCCGCGTCTCCAACTCGGGGCCCGCGCCGCGTCTCCAACTCGGGGCCCGCGCCGCGTCTCCAACTCGGGGCCCGCGCCGCGTCTCCAACTCGGGGCCCGCGCCGCGTCTCCAACTCGGGGCCCGCGCCGCGTCTCCAACTCGGGGCCCGCGCCGCGTCTCCAACTCGGGGCCCGCGCCGCGTCTCCAACTCGGGGCCCGCGCCGCGTCTCCAACTCGGGGCCCGCGCCGCGTCTCCAACTCGGGGCGCGCGCCGCGTCTCCAACTCGGGGCCCGCGCCGCGTCTCCAACTCGGGGCCCGCGCCGCGTCTGGTACTCTTATGGCTGCAAGCCCTATATCGGGATCAATATGACAACAGCCAGTCCAAGTGCAGGGCGCCAAATTCAAAAACCATAAATTTCATAATTACAATTCCTCAAACATACATGTGTCTTATATCATTTTAAAGGTAATCTTGTTGTTAATCCCACCAAAGTGTCCGATTACAAATAGGCTTTTCAGCGAAAGCACCACAAACGATTATGTTAGGTCACCACAAAACTAAAAATAATCACAGCCATTTTTCCCAGCTAATGATAGCATCACAAAAACCAGAATAGAGATTAAATGAATCGCTAACCTTCGATTATCTTCATCAGATGACACTCATAGGACTTCATGTTACACAATACATGCGTGTTTTGTTTGATTCAATTCATATTTATATAAAAAAAATCTGAGTTTACATTGAGGCTACAAGAATCACTAAATGCAAAAACATCAAGTGACTTTGCATAGCCCGTCGTTTCAACATACATACTCATCATAAATATAGATGATAATAGAAGTTATACACATTGAATTATAGATATACCTCTCCTTAATGCAACCGTTGTCAGATTTAAAAAAAACTTTAAGGAAAAATAACTGCACGCTATAATCTGAGACGGCGCTCAAATTAGCATATCACAGCTGCAAATTTAGCGTCACTATAAACAACAAAATATATTATAAATATTTCATTACCTTTGTTGGTTTCGATCAGAAGGCTTAGCAGAAACTCCAGGTCCACAATAAATGTTTTTTTGTTCGAAAAAAATCCGTTATTTATGTCCAATTGTTAGCGCGTTTGGTAAACATATCCAAACGCTAATTCTGGTCAGCTTCATATCGGACAAAAACTTCAAAATGTGATTATTACCGGTCTAAGAAACATTTCAAATTAAGTACTGAATCAATCATTAGGATGTTTTTAACATATAGCTTCAATAAAGTTCCAACTGGAGTATTCTTTGTTCTCTTCGTGAGCCATGGAACGGCAGTGGCTTGCATGAGGAAGTGGAATGTTACGCGGGTGGCTGCTTGATGGACACCTGACTGATTCTGCTCTCATTCTCGCCCACAACACCATAGAAATCTCATTGGAATTTCTATTGATTGCTGACATCTAGTGGAACCCCAGTCCTAAGTCATTTGGACTTCTTTAGGGACTCTGTTAAATACAGACAATCTCAGATTTCTGACTTCCGGTTTTGATTTCAATTCAGGATTTTGCCTGCCAATATGAGTTCTGTTTATCTCAGAGAAATAATTCAAACAGTTTTAGAAACTTTGGAGTGTTTTCTATCCAATATTTAATAATAATATGCAAATATTAGGAACTATGACTAAGGAGCAGGCCGTTTGAAATGGGCACCTTTTCATCCAAGCTACTCAATACTGCCCCTGCAGCCATAAGAAGTTTATTAACTTGGACAGGGTTGGCAGGTCTGCTCTTGTTAAGGTCAACGGTATCTTCAACTTTTAACCAGTACCAGGATATTTAACTAGGTTAAATCTGGTTGCCTCTGCCTGGATGATAAAACGGCGCCGCAAGACACTCCACCCGGCAAGCGAAAAGCCAACTGACATTTACTCCTGAGGTGCTGACTTGTTGCACCCTCGACAACTACTGTGATTATTATTATTTGACCCTCCTGGTCATCTATGAACATTTGAACATCTTGGCCATGTTCTGTTATAATCTCCACCCGGCACAGCCAGAAGAGGACTGGCCACCCCTCATAGCCTGGTTCCTCTCTAGGTTTCTTCCTAGGTTTTGGCCTTTCTAGGGAGTTTTTCCTAGCCACCGTGCTTCTACACCTGCATTGCTTGCTGTTTGGGGTTTTAGGCTGGGTTTCTGTACAGCACTTCGAGATATTAGCTGATGTAAGAAGGGCTATATAAAATAAACTTGATTTGAATAACCTCAAGCACTCATCAAAATTCACAAAGAAATTAATTGACGGAAAAAAAGAAGACATTTAGCAATGTCCGTCAGTCTCTGGACTTGAACCTCATTGAAAACATGTGGGTTTTGAATTGAAGAGGGCCATCCATAAAGCGCAGATGAAGGATATCGAGGATCTGGGCAGATTCTGTATGGAGGAGTGAGCTAAGATTCATCTCAATGTGTTTTCCACTGATTGAAAAAAAAAAAACTACTTTTTTAGAGAACGGCTCAGTGCTGTTGTCCTCGCAGGGTGAGGGATTGAGAAAAATGCAATTTCAGAATATGTGAGAATGGATTTAACATGATTTTTGATTGACTACCTCGTCTCTGCACCCCACACAACTAATTATCTGTAAGGTCCCTCGGTGAATTTCAAATACTCTCAAAGAAGGGCACCTATTGGTAGATGGGTACATTTTTAAAAAATTTAAAAAAGCAGACATTGATTATCACTTTTAGCATGGTGAAGTTATTCATTACACTTTGGATGGTGTATCAATACACCAAGTCACTACAAAGATACAGGCGTCATTCCTAACTCAGTTGCCGGAGAGGAAGGAAACCGCAATGAAGCCAATGGTGACTTTAAAACAATTCGTTTTAATGGCTGTGATAGGAGAAAATTAAGGATGGATCAACAACATTGTATTAACTCCACAATACTAACTTAAATGACAGAGTGAAAAGAAGGAAGCCTGTACAGAATAAGAATATTCCAAAACATGCAAATCATTTTGACCATGTGTCTTTGAGACAAAAAAATACTACTTGTTAAACAATCTCTTTTCTCTGAGAAATGGTATTCGTATATAATAAACAATTTGCTCAGTATTTGTATGTTTGATTTAGTATTTGTTTCTCATCTTTATCAAGGGTGCCAATAATGTTGGACCTGACTGGGTGTGTATGTATGTATATAAAAATGTGTGTATGGCAGGGGTAATTCACTGACCCCCCTTCTGTTCTATTTCTGTTTTGCTCTCCCAGCTAGGAAAGGATGGTCTCCAGTTTTGTGTGGAGCTCTGCACCCACTCCCTCCAGACGAACCCCTGCGACGACGCCACCAAGTCCCTCATCTACAAGACGGTAGCCTACCTCCTCCCCAACGACCTGGAGGTCTGCCGGGCCTGCGCCCTCCTCGTCTTCTTCCTGGAACGCACCGTGGAGGCCTACAAAACGGTGTTCCTCCTCTACACGCACCCCGACCAGGAGTACCACGCCGAAGCCGGTCCCATCGGGAACCACATCCGCTTTGAGATCCTCCAGACCCTGAAGAGAGGTCTCTACTTCGATCCAGAGTTCTGGAACCTTTTGAATCTCCGGACCAACTGCCTGAAGCTGATGAGTGAGAAGAAGGCGGAGTTGGCGATGATGATGATGATGGAGGAGGATGATGGGTGGGTGTCCAACTACTGCAGCACTGCCACCAAAGAGCCCTGTTGCAGCTGGAGCGCCGACCTGTCAGAGCGTGTGCAGCCTACACATGTAGAGACTAAACCAGTACAGACTAAACCAGTACAGAAGCACGTTCAGATTAAACCCTTTCACCAGGTAACGGCGCCCAAAAGGCGGTTCCAAAAAGAAGAGAAGAATCCCGGTTCCACGGCGCCGGCGGCGGCAGCCAAACGTGTCAAAGCTCAAAGGTTGGAAAAGACCTCTGTTGTCGAGCCGCCACAGCAGACTGTTAATCATGTGACGCCGGTGACGGCGAAAGCTAAGATAGAGAAGCTGGCTGAACCCTCTGTTGTCGAGGAACAACCTGTGATAAAAAGAAGAGGGAGGAAGCCCGGGCCGAAGCCGGGACCGCGGTCATCTGTCAAAACAACAGAGTCGTCAGCCGAGACCTCCTCTGTCAGACGGTCCTTCAGACAACTGGACATGGCGCAGGAGAACCTGGCCAGGCAAGTCGGTCATAGACCACATAGGCACATGACCAGACTCTCGGAGAAGAAACCTCCCAAACGGAGGGGTAGGAAACCCCGTTGGCTACTGGAGGGTACGTTTCAGGCTGAGAACAGTGCTCCACGGAAGGGTCGCCAACCAGGGAGGAAACCTCCACAGCAGAAGACCCAGCAGACACATGTGGACAAGACCAATAAGACCTCTCAGTCTGGTGCCGCTGTCAAGGAAAGCACAACCAAACAAAAGAATGCCGTGACCTCACAGAATAAAATGGCGGGCGCTCGTCTAACAACTCCGAGGGAACAGGAAGGTAAACGTCAGAAGGAGATTCCTGCTACTAACCACCTACCAGCAGTATCTCCTGCTCATGACTCAAAGCTGGAGGTCTCCCTACCTGACAACGAAATATTTGGGTTCTTCCATGAGGATTATCTCAGTAGGCAAGGACCGGTGACTCTAAACTGTGATAAATCTAAGGCACCAATCCAGGCGCAGTATCGGGTGAAGGATCGACTCGGAGAGGTGGTTATCCTTTCCCCTCAGAACGCCAGTCTCTTAATACACCAGTTGCACAACTACGCCCAGACGCCGAAGGCGGAAGGTGTCACGTTGAATACCGAAACCTGTTTGTTGAAAGCGACGGATGTCCGTCCTTCCCTAAACCAAAGTTGTCTGCCGGTGTCGTGTGACGCTTCGGGGGTATTTTACCAGACGTCTCCGGTGGAAATGGAAGTTGAGGTCTCCTCACAAATTGTCCAGGCAACCGCCACTGATATGACTTTCACACCACAAGGTGGAGCTGTCGAACACATCGAAAGACCCAAGAATGAGGAAGGATTCTCTACTGACGCTCAGCAAACACGTACTCCATCTGTTCCCGCAGTGAATGTCATTGTTCCTAATAACACAGGAAGAAGAACAAATACGGATGTAACTGATGTTCCAAGGGAACCAACGGAAGTTACGAATATTCCAAAAAAGCAAACCGCTTCTGAAGTCAGGGATATTTTAGAATCGTCCAGGAAGTCCGAAGTTACTGATATTCTGAAAGAGGCTATGGATATAGCAAACATTGGTGTGGATGAAGCAATGATGGGTGACGGTGACACTGGCAGCGTCCCTGGAAAGGAAACTCGGGAGCTTGTTGTTCTTACGCCTTTCTGCTGGCTGGCTAATACCTCAATGGATGCGTTTGCCAAAGAGTTTGAAAAGTTTGCCAAGGGTCCGGATTCTGATGTTGTCGTAAAGCAGGAGTCGGTGATACCACAGACCACAGATAATGTCTCGCACAAAACCTTGGAGATGACATTGTCAACGGTGTTACCACAGACCACAGATAATGTCTCGCACAAAACCTTGGAGACGACATCGTCAACGGTGATACCACAGACCACAGATAATGTCTCGCACAAAAAGTTGGAGATGACATTGTCAACGGTGTTACCACAGGCCGCAGATAATGTCTCGCACAAAACCTTGGAGACGACATCGTCAACGGTGATACCACAGACCACAGATAATGTCTCGCACAAAACCTTGGAGACGACATTGTCAACGGTGTTACCACAGACCACAGATAATGTCTCGCACAAAACCTTGGAGACGACATCGTCAACGTCTCCAAAA
This sequence comes from Salvelinus fontinalis, assembly GCF_029448725.1. NCBI lineage: Eukaryota > Metazoa > Chordata > Actinopteri > Salmoniformes > Salmonidae > Salvelinus > Salvelinus fontinalis. The sequence goes on from NW_026600226.1 coordinate 19,544, forward strand.
GTCATCCCTAAGGCCGTCACAGACCCAGTGGTCCTTGAACACACTTCAAAAGTAACCAAAGTCCAGGACACCCAACTGGACATTAAGGGTACCTCACAAAACACGGAGCCGGAGGATATCCCAATAGCCGCTGAGAGCTTCCCACAGTTCACTGATGAGACCCGGCAGCTTGAGCACTCCCTGACAGCCACTGTGGGTACTCCAGAGGACCCTGTGGACTCGACACAGGACAATGACACCCCTCAGATCACTGAAGCCCCCCCACAGAATACACAGGACATAGGACAACTCCCAGAGGACACCCTGAAAGTCACTTTCACTGAAGTCACCCCACCGGCTACTGAGGACCGCACAAAAGCCACTGTGGATACTCCAGAGACTGTGGACACACTACCACAGAACATAGAGGAGGACAGCTTGGAGGTAATTGAGGATGCCCGGAAAGTCACTGTAGATTCCTCCGAGCACATTGAGGATGCCCTACAAATACAAAACACTGCAGACACCCTACAGGGCACGCCACAGCTCACAGTGGATGCCCCAATGGTCGCTGAAGAGCTCACCAAGAACACACGTGGTGCCAAACAGAACAATGGGGACACGCCAAAGCTGCGTGAGGACACCCTACAGGACACACCTGTCACCGAGGACACCCCAGGAGTCCGTGAAGAGACGTCACAGGAACCCAAAGACGCCTCAAAGGTCAGCGGAGATACCCCGAAGGTCTCTGAGGACATCCTTAAAGTACATGTGGATACTCAGAAGGTCCCAGAGGACACCCCACAGAACACACAAGTCAATGAAGACACCTCAATGGTCACTGCAGATACCCCACAGGACACGCAGTACAATTCACCGGTCACCCCGAAAGTCACTGAAAGTGCTCACACTCCAAAGGTCACCCCAAGAGTCCCTGAAGACACGTCACAGGACCCCAAAGACGCCTCAAAAGTCACTCAAAACTCTCCACAGAAAACACAGGACACCCCAAAATTCACTAAGGACACCCCAACTGTCTCTGGGGATATCGGACAACATCCCGGAGATGGCACTCCACAGGAAAATGAGAACAACCCACTGGCATATCGCTGTAGTCTCTGCAACAAGGTTTTCAAAGGCAAACGTGTTATAGCCCACGCCATGTACCACTTCCGCCGGGACCAATGTATGTTCTGTAGGATGCTGTTCAAAAACGACCTGCTCGCCATGATGCATCTATCCCAACACATAGACAAGTTGAAAAAAGGAAACCTGCCGCCTGATATTGAGGAGGTTCGTGAGAACTGTAAAGCTGGGATGTCAGACACGCCTGGACGCTCAACGCAGAGGGGGAGACGGGGACCTAAGAGGATCCCTGTAAACTCCACAGAGTCAACTCCTCCGGATTACAGGAAGCTACGGTCGACCAATAGGATCTCCTCTATAAACTCCTCGGAGTCAACTCCACCGGATCGCAGGAAGCTACGGTCTAACCCTAAGCTACTGTCGACCAATAGGCTCTCAACTGACTCTCAACCTTCACCAGAGACTAAACTCGCAACAGAAGAGTCTGAAGGCAAGCAGTCGACGCAGAGGGTCAATGGACAGAGGGGCAGAAGACGAGTTAAGGTTGAAGGAACTGAGGGTGACGGTGATGCTCGGGCAGAGGAACAAGAAAAGATCAGTAGGAGGCAAGAGGAGGAGCACTCGGCTCCGGAACAGAGGGAGGAACCCGTGGCGATCTCTACTTCTCCGGCGACGACATCGACAGGTGAACAAGGCGGAACCTATTCCTCTCCTGTGACGAAGACTTTGGAAGAAGAGGAGAAACCCTGTTCCTCGGCAAAGACCATGGAGGACAACGCAGAATCTCAGCCTGTATCGGTAAAACAGGACAGGCTTTCAGTTTCCCCTCTAGAGACCTCAGTTCAGGGTAAAGAGACTCCCGGCAGCTGCCCTGTGGAGGGATGCACAGAGATATTCACTGGAAAACGGCATTCTCTCCTCGGACATATTCTGGACGATCACCGCGGCGACGCCAAACCCTTGGAAACGACGTTCCGTCACGGGAATGGAAAATGCAATATTTGCAAGAAGCCCGTTTTGACTTTGCAGCATTACCAGCACCACATTGTATGGCACGGAGGATATCCCAGGCATCCCTGTCTACATGATGGGTGTAAAGCCCGGTTCAGTGCAGCGACAGAAATGAGGAACCACGCGAAGACCCACCAGCCCCTCCTGGCAGTGTGCTGTTTCCCAGGTTGTCGGGAGCGCCTGGCTTGTCTTCTGGAGCTGAACCGCCACGAACAAGAACACTATCGTCTTCCGAAGGAAGGGAAGGATGAATCTGTTTTCGCAACCCTCGTCACCAATACCACCTCTGTAAAAGTGACTAGACGGTGTAAGACGAAGAGGAATAAGCTACAGAAGATGCAGGGTGTAAAGAAACGATGGCCTCTTGGAGAAGAGGGATCGGCAACTGACCTCACTACTACTACTACTACTGTAAAGGTAACTAGGAAGTATGACTTGACCAAGACGTTGAAGAAAACACAGGTTATAAAGAAACGGAATGTTCATAGAGACAAGGACCCTCGTACTACTGACCTCTCTACCGTCTCTGTAAAAGTAACAAATAAGTTGAAGAAATTGCAGGTTAAGAGGAAACCGTGTGTTGGTAAGAAAATGGACGCTCCAACCACTCCCGTCACCACGGCCAATGAAAAGGCTGAAAAAGTGAGCAAGAAGTTAAAGATGATTCATAAGGTAAAGAAAGCGTGGTCTGTAAAGAGAGAGAACGTTAGCAAAGACAATTATACCCCAACTGGTCCAACCACCTCCGCCACAATTACCGCCACTGAAAAAGTTACCAAAAAGCTACAATTTTTAAATAAGTTGAAGAAAATGCTTGTTATTCAGAAACCGAACGTTAGCAACGAAAAGGATACTCAACCTGGTCCAGCCACCGACACAAAAGCGACAAAAAAATCTAAGGTGACCGATAAGTTAAAGAAAACACAACTTGTAAAGAAACCGAGCGTTGGAAAAGACCCCAGGAAGATGTCGGCCGTTAGCACAGACGAGGATACCCAACCTGTTCCTCCCACCGTCGTTCCAAAAGTCACCGAGAAGTTACCCATGGTGACAGAGAAGGTGAAGAAAACACAAGTTCTAAAGAAACAAATTGTTATCAAGGAACCCAAGAAGACATCAAAAAAGCCCTTGAAGTCAAAGACCTCTGGTCCAGAGAAAAATGTTAATAAAGTCACAGAAGTGCTGGGAAGTGAAGACAAAGAAGTGGTAGAAAGTAAATCAAAGGAAGAAAATAATAAACCATCTGTAGAAATATCAGACTCGACAGCTAGCAGTGTCTGTGACCAGAAGATGGTTAACGGACATTTAAAGGTCATCACTAAAGAATCACCAAAATACCAGAAAAGTCTTAAAACAAGCACAGTTTCCAAATCAAAGAAATGCGAACCACGAAACCATAAGCCTGCTACTCCCAAACCCCCTACAAATACTCCCAAACCCCCTACAAATACTCCCAAACCCCCTACAAATACTCCCAAACCCCCTACAAATACTCCCAAACCCCCTACAAATACTCCCAAAACCCCTATCAAGGAGGAAGCGAAAAACTCTACATTCTTTGGGAAGATTAACAACAGGCCGTACGTCCGTCCTCCGCCCACGGCCTACCTAGACGAGAGGTACACCACCATGCCAAAACGCAGGAAAGAGATGTCCTGGACCACTCGTCTCTCTCCAATGCGCCCGGACCTGGTGGTGGAGGCATCGGGGACCACGGCTACACCTTTGGTCTGTAGGCGGCGCTGTGCCAAGTGTTTCTTGTCCTTCGACAGCGGAGAAGAGTTGCAGACGCACCTCTCGCTTAAGAAATGCACAACTCTTTTCGGTTTCGACTCAGACGAGGAGAGTAAGTATAAGATTGTGGACTTGACATATTTGTCTACTTCAGGGATTTGATTTCTCGTTGTTTGATTGAATTTAAAAACATTATTTGAATGATAGTTAATACAAGGTAATTTCGGAGCTGTTTCCGGACACAGATTTAAGCCTAGAAGTCATGGATTTAATAACAATCTCAATGGGGAATCCATCAAAAAGTATTTTTAATCCCGGACTACGCTTAATCTGTGTCTGGTAAACCACCCTAAAGTGTAGTAGATTATAGAAATGATTTTTAAATGTGATTTTCCTCCATATTGTTTTTATGCTGAAAGCTCCAGATACTGTATGCTGATTGTGATTTACTATTGTTTCAGGTAGCTGGTGAAGCTGCTCGACAAGACCTGTTTGGATGTGCTGCTATGGAAGGGGGGTGTGGGGGATGTTGATCCCCCTCCAAAAACCTGCTAGGAGTGTTGAACCCCTTTCTACCCTGCTACCTTACTGAGGGACGACCAGGGTTTACAGGACTCTTAACATGACTTGCTGGCTAGTCTGGAACAGCCATGCCAGGCCTCCTCTTGTGACTGAGGCTGGCTAGTCTGGAACAGCCATGCCAGGCCTCTTGTGACTGAGGCTGGCTAGTCTGGGACAGCCATGCCAGGCCTCTTGTGACTGAGGCTGGCTAGTCTGGAACAGCCATGCCAGGCCTCTTGTGACTGAGGCTGGCTAGTCTGGAACAGCCATGCCAGGCCTCTTGTGACTGAGGCTGGCTAGTCTGGAACAGCCATGCCAGGCCTCTTGTGACTGAGGCTGGCTAGTCTGGGACGGCTACAAACAGAAGACACCTCTCTCAACCCTGCTACCTTATTGAAGAGGATTCTTAAAGCGTTAACTCTTACATGACTTGCTGACTAGCCTGGTGGGATGTGACTGAAGTTGGCCCCGGCGGCTACAAACAGAGGACGGAGAACACTATTAAGGGGTTGTGACCATTCTTCCATGCTCTGTCTCCCGTGGTCATATGAGTAACCTACGACCTTTGAACCCTGACCTAAAATCCAAAGTTCAGGGGTCTTTTGGGCTGAACGATTTTGATTGGATCGACCAGAAAGCGTGTCTAAAGCCTAAAGGACTTATGAGGCGGACACTATTGAGACCCGGCAGGATGGTCGGATAGTTAATATATTCTATGTTTTCATTTGTTTTTACCGTATTTACTTTGGACTGAAGAAGTGCCTGGAACCAACCTGCTACTTCCTGCTTTTCTTCTATTGGTCAATGGTCTAGGGGTTTGTGTCCTAAAATGGCATATTATTCCCTCTATAGTGCACTACCCTATGCGGGCCCTGGTCAAAAGTAGTGCACTATATAGGGAATAGTGTTCTATAGGGCCCTGGTCTAAAGTAGTGCACTATTTAGGGAATATGGTTCTATAGGGCCCTGGTCTAATGTAGTGCACTATATAGGGAATAGGGTTCTATAGGGCTCTGATCTAAAGTAGTGCACTATATGTGGAAATAGGGTGTCATTTGGGCCACGGACACTTATTGCCGGGGGTCAAGGAATGACTCTTGAAGCTGTGAGAACTGATGTTATGCAGGGATGTTAACTATACAAAATGTTCAGATATTTAACACACACTAAAAAAAATAAAAAATAATATTGCTCGTCTTTTTTTGCTTTTGCACTTGTCACTTAAACCCCCCCCCCCCCCCCTAGTGAGTTTAAACAGTCAAACTGCCAGGGGGAAGAGGGTCCAAAACCTCTCCTGTGAATTATATGATCTATGGCCACAATGCAACAACGTGTATGTAGAGAGGGTGTTGTAGGTAACTGTCCAAATAAAGGAAACCCTTGAGTAAATGCGGGGATACAAAAGTTTGTGTGTGAGAAGTGCATTTTCCTGGCGTGGTCCAGGTCCGCTTGTAGAATCTATGCCATGGTGCATGGAAGCTATTCTGGCAGCTCGTTGTGACACAACAACCTATTTAAGACATTTATGTAGGTGTTTCCTTTATTTTGGCAATTACATGTATTCGATCCAATTTTAACCAGTTATTATGATTATTTTAACACTTGATCCTCTGACTAAATTATCTTCTCTGCTGTATTTTGAACATTGAGAACACGCTCCTGTGATTGGATATCATTTATTTTTATAACTCAATAATTTATATATATTTTTTTTGCCTGTTGGACCAAGCCCCTGACTCACAGAATCGACCCGTCACATTTATTTATGATGCAGTTTATTTTATTAATTAGTTACCCAATCAAGGCAGGGACCCCCCCCCCCCCCCCAGTTACCCATGTGGACGCCCCTGCCTCTTCTTCTCTCCCACGTCTGATAACTAGCAGAGCAGCAGCAGGCTGTCTAAAACTCATTGACAGCGGGCTCCTGAATCCTCCTGTGGTTGGCGGTTGCAGTAAAAAAAAAAATACATATCTCTATCTAATATATACTGTATATAAGTGTCTTGCCCCCCCCCCCCCCCCCCCCCCCCACAGTCCTGGGCCCAGGGGCTTCAGCCCCGGTAAACCCCTGCATTAATCCGGCCCTGTATGTAGGGAATAGATTGCCGTTTGAAACAATTGTGTCTGAAATGTGCAAAGTGTCTTTTTTTTCATTTCCATATTACTGCTTAAATTTACTCTAATACAAACAACCTGTTTGAACATATGAGCCATAAGGCCTAAACAATATCATCAACAACATTTTGCCATAAGGCCTAAACAACATCATCAACAACATATTTTGCCATAAGGCCTAAACAACATATCATATTTAAAATTGACTTCATCTTTTTTTTATTTTACATTTTTGGTAATATATGTGACTTTAATCAATATTATAGTTTTAATGCACATTTTAAGTTTCACTCTTTGTATAGCTGTCTGGGATGAGTTGATGCGATGTCAGTCTCCACAAGACCAGAACTATGCTATCAGCTGTTATTCAATGTATGGCCCCGTCCCAAACGGTTCCCTGTGTACTACTTGGGACCAGGGCCCTATTTGTGTTCACTATAAGGAATAGGCCAGGGTGCCACTTGGGACTCGTATTTATGAAGAGGTTAGGAACTTGTTACGTGTATTAATTGACCCATCTGTTCCCAACCAACAACGCTGCGTCTGGTGGTTCAGAAACCAGTGTATCGATATCGTCTAGTGCTGCTCAACACATGGACGAGACTAAACGCTTCTATTAGCTTCTGACGTCACTTCCCTTTAAAAAAAAAAGAGAAATAACTATTATTATGTCAGTGAGGCGGCAGTACACCGTGAGGTGACTGTTCTACTGAACCCAACAGAACAGTGGCAGTACACCGTGTGGTGACTGTTCTCCTGAACCCAACAGAACAGTGGCAGTACACCGTGAGGTGACTGTTCTACTGAACCCAACAGAACAGTGGCAGTACACCGTGAGGTGACTGTTCTCCTGAACCCAACAGAACAGTGGCAGTACACCGTGAGGTGACTGTTCTCCTGAACCCAACAGAACAGTGGCAGTACACCGTGTGGTGACTGACTGTTCTACTGAACCCAACAGAACAGTGGCAGTACACCGTGTGGTGACTGACTGTTCTCCTGAACCCAACAGAACAGTGGCAGTACACCGTGAGGTGACTGACTGTTCTACTGAACCCAACAGAACAGTGGCAGTACACCGTGAGGTGACTGACTGTTCTCCTGAACCCAACAGAACAGTGGCAGTACACCGTGAGGTGACTGACTGTTCTCCTGAACCCAACAGAACAGTGGCAGTACACCGTGAGGTGACTGACTGTTCTACTGAACCCAACAGAACAGTGGCAGTACACCGTGAGGTGACTGACTGTTCTCCTGAACCCAACAGAACAGTGGCAGTACACCGTGAGGTGACTGTTCTACTGAACCCAACAGAACAGTGGCAGTACACCGTGAGGTGACTGACTGTTCTACTGAACCCAACAGAACAGTGGCAGTACACCGTGAGGTGACTGTTCTACTGAACCCAACAGAACAGTGGCAGCACACCGTGAGGTGACTGTTCTACTGAACCCAACAGAACAGTGGCAGTACACCGTGAGGTGACTGTTCTACTGAACCCAACAGAACAGTGGCAGTACACCGTGAGGTGACTGTTCTCCTGAACCCAACAGAACAGTGGCAGTACACCGTGAGGTGACTGACTGTTCTACTGAACCCAACAGAACAGTGGCAGTACACCGTGTGGTGACTGACTGTTCTACTGAACCCAACAGAACAGTGGCAGTACACCGTGAGGTGACTGACTGTTTTACTGAACCCAACAGAACAGTGGCAGTACACCGTGAGGTGACTGTTCTCCTGAACCCAACAGAACAGTGGCAGCACACCGTGAGGTGACTGACTGTTCTCCTGAACCCAACAGAACAGTGTAATGTATTATTCATCTGATTTTTTCTATTTGTCTCCTGTAAATATGTGAAGAGTTTGAAAGGCTTATTATTACCTGGGTGTTTGAAACGGGTTTATATATCATCAAGTTCTTGGTGTAAAATAATAAAACACGTTGTTTAAACTGGTTTAAGTCGACCCAAGTCTTTTTATTTATCAAGAGGTACCAGTACATGCATAGGGTGGGGAAGAACTGTGGTTCAGGTTTGATGACTGCGGGGGATGGGCCTTTCTCTCAATTCATCTTTCATTGATTCCTTGTATCTTCTCTCCTTGCCTCCCTTCTCAAAGGGCATTGGCTGTGTTTCAGCGGATCGATACCGTGATGTATCGTGGGTAAATTGACTGATAGTTATTTATGATGCGATGGGTTTTATGTACGTCAGTTTGTTTGACATTTCAGGTGACTGCTAACATACGTAATTGTTTTAAGGTGGTTATCCCGTGGCTCATTTAGCTATTTGATTTTGAATTTTTAGGACCCCTTTATGTATATAAAAACAAAATAGATAAAATACTGAATTTGGTCTTTACTACTATAGCCCACAAAAAACGATCGAATAACTAATTCATAAAAGACAAAGACAGTCCAATAAATCATAAGGAATAATGTTAATTTAAGGTTTTGAAGTGTCTGCTGTATATCTAGGAGATATAAGAAAGCTCAGGAAATATATTTGTTTTTGGACATATTTAACCCCTTAATGTGGTTGGCACAAAACAACTTCCATTTATTAGTATGGGTTACCTTCAGACAAGTCCCATGACACCATCGTGAGAGTCATCTTTAGAGTGGTCATATTAGTTTTGTAGGCTAAACCGTTCAGACGCTACAAACATTTTTGTGATGTGTCATGGTCTAACAAATACCGCTGTAGCTTGGTCACCTTCCACCACAGATGTGGACCAGGCAGATTAAGACGCAGCCGAGACATATTGAGACGCAGCCCAGACAGATTGAGACGCAGCCCAGACAGATTGAGACGCAGCCCAGACAGATTGAGACGCAGCCCATGCAAAAACATTTCTCTAACTTAATCTGACAGATTTTGATGGGGATGTTGCTTAGATTGACACACGGGTGCGTCAATAGATTTAAGGTTTTCTATTAAAGCCATTTAAAAAAATGTTTTTACAAAATCCAGAACACTTGTCATATTTATTAGACCCATGTAGTTCCACGCTTTGTCCACAGAAGGTGCTGTTTCGGACGTTTACAGTAAAAGTTGTCACTAGTTACCGCAGCCACAAAGCGTTTAAGTCTTCATTTAAGGTTAAGCATAAGGTTAGCAGTGTGGTTAAGGTTATGTTTAAAACCAGATTTTTAAGAAATTGAAGGAATAGTCAGGGTTTAGTAATAGTTATGACTTTGTGGCTGTGGTAACTAGTGGCGACCGTAAAAGAGGGTGCCTGATTTCTCGACCACTGATGATGACGCAACCACGGCTCTGCAGCCATAGCAGCCAAACACGACGGCGTAAACAAAAACGGATTCCAGAAATATTTTTCTCACTGAAGAGATCTTCATGAAGGAATATTACATTTCCTTTTTTGAAATAGGGTTGGGTTTACCTGAAACTTGTCCCAACAAAGTCAGCTGTACGTGAAACTAGCTACGGTCGCTAGCAGCGCCTAAACGCTGGCGTTAGCTAGCTGCATTGTATACTAGCTAGGTTAGCTAACTGACGTTAGCTAGTTAACTGTCTTGCCGCTATCTTTTGCAGTTTGGGAAAATACTATACATAATAATAGTTTGCTACTGTAGTTTAGCAAGGAAACTTACCCGCTAATGTTATTAGCTAGTTCTAGCTAACGTTACAAGCGGGACAATATTTGTATTGCTTTTAAATATTTTTTTAATGAATTGTTATCTTATTAACACTTTGTTTTAGCTAGCTATTTGTGTAGGTAGATATCAAGTAAACACAATGATATAGTTCAAGAAGCAACAAGTACACTCACTAGTACTGACAGTACTAGCTGTGTCGCTAGTGTTTTTAGTTTGACAATCCAACGATGTCTAAGAATGGCACTTTAATTGGCCCCTAGGCCTAACTCATGCAGCTGTATGATGATAATGAGCTGAAATGCCGACTAGAGGCATTTGATCCATTCAGAATCGCTGCTACATGACTCGTTTCCGCCAATTATCTGAGTTTGGACAGCAATGTTTAGTCTGATGGCGAATTGTTGCAACTGGTTGAAACGCTGGCGGCAGCCCGCAAGGTGAGTGGCATGAAGTACCTGACTACTAGTTAACTAACGGAAGTTAAATTGGCTGGTTATGTATTTAAATATTCACACTTTTTTATTTATTGGCTATTTGATTTGTGAATGGGGTACCAGTGTTGCCAGCCACCCACCCAGTTCACCCCCATGCCAGAATCTGTGATTTCATAGAATGTCTTGTTCGCTATTTTTCACCCAACAGAGGTGTGTGTGGTATGTAGCATGCTGCTGCCTGATTACCGGGTAGTCATGTAACCAGTGACTAAGGTGCTAAACTACAGCCACTGTTAGCAGCTGTCACTCCTTAAAACTACAGAAGTGCCCCCCCCCCACCCAGAGCCGGATTAAAAAGTCATAAGCCCCAGGACTGTTATTTTATATGTTGTCTTTCATTCTGTTTGATTTCATGATATTCATATTCTTATTATAAAATACATGTGTGTTGACTGTGATAAAGGCACAGGATCCTAGGCAGTGTGTGAGTTTCAAGTTTGGGGAAGCTTATTTTCACTATAAAAATGTACCTTTTATTATAAAGCATTCTGTGCATCATAACGTTTGCATACTGATGTAAGATAATGTGATGAGTAGATTGGATAGTCATAATTTAGGCTAATAATATAACCCAATCACTGTTGGCCCCAAAAAATATAAAAATGTTCAATGCATGGCTGACAGTGGAGTTGGCCTCGGCTACAGGTCAGGGTTCCCCAACTTGCGGCCTTGCAGGTGGGTTTTATTTGGTCCCCCAAATTCTCAGATTATTTGTATTTTTTTTTCTTATTGTTGGACATAAGACTGTAAAAACAACAGGAAATCGGCTCCAAGTAATTTTTATTTAAGGAATATGTTCCCAATTATTCCCACCATAATAGAGACGCACATGATCGTATGTAATGTAAGCAAGGTTTGAAATGATTATTCTAGTCAAACATTATCTGTTTGGGCTTCTTGCAGTCTACAAATTATTTGTAATTATGTTCAGGCTATCCGCTCCAGAGAAAGAAATGGTCCCTCAGCTGAATCTTGTTGATGACCCCTGCTATAGGCTACATTTCTTCCTGCTTTGCAGAGGGAGTTTTGTTGTTGTTTTTATAAACCCATTTCCTTCATATAACTGGAGACATTAGCAGAATCTCTTCTCTACTTTTCAGACAGTCGCAACTGTGGTCCCGTGTGGCTCAGTTGGTAGAGCATGGCACTTGCAACGCCAGGGTTGTGGGTTCATTTCCCACAGGGGGACCAGGATGAATATGTATGAACTTTACAATTTGTAAGTCGCTCTGGATAAGAGCGTCTGCTAAATGACTTAAATGTAATGTAACTCGACAATAAATCAGCCCATATTGCGCAACACCGCCTTTTCCTCCCGACTGAAGGCCATGCCATTTTAAAAACAATCCACAACTTTCATTTATTAAAGAAGCTTAATGATCCTCTGTGGCCAAATCATGCTTTAGTTTAGAAGTATGTATTTCTGTATAGACAGGAGTAGGTTTAATAACACACTTGTTTGTAACCTGTCTCTCCGTTCTTCTGTAGTCCTCAAGCAGCTGTGAAGTTCTGTTCCTCTCTCTGCTTCTCCACCCTGCTTCTCCACCCTAGCTTTGGATGCAGCTCCTCTCTCTGCTTCTCCACCCTAGCTTTGGATGCAGTACCTCTCTCTGCTTCTCCACCCTAGCTTTGGATGCAGCACCTCTCTCTGCTTCTCCACCCTGCTTCTCCACCCTAGCTTTGGATGCAGTACCTCTCTCTGCTTCTCCACCCTAGCTTTGGATGCAGCACCTCTCTCTGCTTCTCCACCCTGCTTCTCCACCCTAGCTTTAGATGCAGCACCTCTCTCTGCTTCTTCACCCTAGCTTTAGATGCAGTACCTCTCTCTGCTTCTCCACCCTAGCTTTGGATGCAGCACCTCTCTCTGCTTCTCCACCCTAGCTTTAGATGCAGCACCTCTCTCTGCTTCTTCACCCTAGCTTTGGGATGCAGCTCCTCTCTCTGCTTCTCCACCCTAGCTTTGGATGCAGCACCTCTCTCTGCTTCTCCACCCTAGCTTTAGATGCAGTACCTCTCTCTGCTTCTCCACCCTAGCTTTGCATGCAGTACCTCTCTCTGCTTCTCCACCCTAGCTTTGGGATGCAGCTCCTCTCTCTGCTTCTCCACCCTAGCTTTGGGATGCAGCTCCTCTCTCTGCTTCTCCACCCTAGCTTTGGGATGCAGCTCCTCTCTCTGCTTCTCCACCCTAGCTTTGGGATGCAGCTCCTCTCTCTGCTTCTCCACCCTAGCTTTGCATGCAGTACCTCTCTCTGCTTCTCCACCCTGCTTCTCCACCCTAGCTTTGGATGCAGTACCTCTCTCTGCTTCTCCACCCTAGCTTTGGATGCAGTACCTCTCTCTGCTTCTCCACCCTAGCTTTGGATGCAGTACCTCTCTCTGCTTCTCCACCCTAGCTTTGGATGCAGTACCTCTCTCTGCTTCTCCACCCTGCTTCTCCACCCTAGCTTTGGATGCAGCACCTCTCTCTGCTTCTCCACCCTAGCTTTGGATGCAGTACCTCTCTCTGCTTCTCCACCCTGCTTCTCCACCCTAGCTTTGGATGCAGTACCTCTCTCTGCTTCTCCACCCTAGCTTTAGATGCAGCACCTCTCTCTGCTTCTCCACCCTAGCTTTGGATGCAGCACCTCTCTCTGCTTCTCCACCCTAGCTTTGGATGCAGCACCTCTCTCTGCTTCTCCACCCTAGCTTTGGATGCAGCACCTCTCTCTGCTTCTCCACCCTGCTTCTCCACCCTAGCTTTGGATGCAGCACCTCTCTCTGCTTCTCCACCCTGCTTCTCCACCCTAGCTTTGGATGCAGCACCTCTCTGCTTCTCCACCCTAGCTTTGGATGCAGCACCTCTCTCTGCTTCTCCACCCTAGCTTTGGATGCAGCACCTCTCTCTGCTTCTCCACCCTAGCTTTGGGATGCAGTACCTTTCTTTCCTTATCTGCCAATCGTAATAACAAGAGGTTTAGATTAAATCAGGATTTGTTCAGTTTATTACACTTCTATATTATTACACAACCCATTTAAAGGGGCATTACACTCAGATGTTAAGATTGTCAAATGTTTTCAAACCTCAACTGTAGTCTTATGATGGATAGTTCACCCAAATATACAAAATGACATTTCGTACGTTGTTTTCCTTACCCTGTAATCAGTCGATGGACGAGGGAAACAGCAATCTATGCTTTGGATTTGTTTAGCATTTACAGCACAAAACCAATGTAAGTCAATATCTCTGATGTTAGGATTTACAGCACAAAACCAATGTAAGACAATATCTCTGATGTTAGCATTTATAGCACAAAACCAATGTAAGACAATATCTCTGATGTTAGCATTTACAGCACAAAACCAATGTAAGACAATATCTCTGATGTTAGGATTTACAGCACAAAACCAATGTAAGACAATATCTCTGATGTTAGCATTTATAGCACAAAACCAATGTAAGTCAATATCTCTGATGTTAGCATTTACAGCACAAAACCAATGTAAGACAATATCTCTGATGTTAGGATTTACAGCACAAAACCAATGTAAGACAATATCTCTGATGTTAGGATTTACAGCACAAAACCAATGTAAGACAATATCTCTGATGTTAGCATTTACAGCACAAAACCAATGTAAGACAATATCTCTGATGTTAGGATTTACAGCACAAAACCAATGTAAGACAATATCTCTGATGTTAGCATTTATAGCACAAAACCAATGTAAGTCAATATCTCTGATGTTAGCATTTACAGCACAAAACCAATGTAAGACAATATCTCTGATGTTAGGATTTACAGCACAAAACCAATGTAAGTCAATATCTCTGATGTTAGCATTTACAGCACAAAACCAATGTAAGTCAATATCTCTGATGTTAGCATTAATGGCTCCCTAGTCAGGACTATGGTCCCGTAGGGCTTTGTTAAGAAGTAGTGCACTATATAGGGAATAGGGTGCTGGATGCTCTCCTTAAGAAGTAGTGCACTATATAGGGAATAGGGTGCTGGATGCTCTCCTTAAGAAGTAGTGCACTATATAGGGAATAGGGTGCTGGATGCTCTCCTTAAGAAGTAGTGCACTATATAGGGAATAGGGTGCTGGATGCTCTCCAGGCTCCACTGTGTTGAGATGAAGGTACTTCCCTGTTAGTTACCACCTGCTGTCTAGTCCTGTGAGTCAGCCTGTCCTCAGTGGCCCAGGTTGCGTCCTAAATGGCTCCCTGGGCTCTGTTCAGAAGTAGTGCACTATATAGGGAATAGGATGTCATTTGGGCCTCAGGACTGGAGTTAAGTGGTATAGGACAGGTTTAAGGACAGGACTAGGGGTTGTATCAGAAGTGGCCTGGTCTCTGGCACTGCTGCTTCGCTCTTTGATTACCCCTGGGCTCTCTCCCAATTCCTCTTTCCTCCATTCCTCATGTCAGGACTCTTCGCCTCATCAACATGCATTGGAAATAAAGATCCAATGTCCCTGTTCTCTCTCCTCTGACCTTTTTTTCTTTCAACACGTTTTGAGAAAGGAGGTGAGGAGATAGGATGTGAGGAATCAAGGAAGTATTATATATTTTTTTTAAATCCAAGTTTTAAGAAAGAGCGTGAGGGAGGTGAGACGGGCGACGCAGTGACACTAAACAGGCAGAGTATCGTGGAGAACACGTGTCCCGCTGTCGAGAGACGGTGACCCTGTGACCCTGTGACACTAAACAGGCAGAGTATCGTGGAGAACACGTGTCCCGCTGTCGAGAGACGGTGACCCTGTGACCCTAAACAGGCAGAGTATCGTGGAGAACACGTGTCCCGCTGTCGAGAGACGGTGACACTAAACAGGCAGAGTATCGTGGAGAACACGTGTCCCGCTGTCGAGAGACGGTGACCCTGTGACCCTAAACAGGCAGAGTATCGTGGAGAACACGTGTCCCGCTGTCGAGAGACGGTGACCCTGTGACCCTGTGACACTAAACAGGCAGAGTATCGTGGAGAACACGTGTCCCGCTGTCGAGAGACGGTGACCCTGTGACCCTGTGACACTAAACAGGCAGAGTATCGTGGAGAACACGTGTCCCGCTGTCGAGAGACGGTGACCCTGTGACACTGTGACCCTAAACAGGCAGAGTATCGTGGAGAACACGTGTCCCGCTGTCGAGAGACGGTGACCCTGTGACCCTAAACAGGCAGAGTATCGTGGAGAACACGTGTCCCGCTGTCGAGAGACGGTGACACTAAACAGGCAGAGTATCGTGGAGAACACGTGTCCCGCTGTCGAGAGACGGTGACCCTGTGACACTAAACAGGCAGAGTATCGTGGAGAACACGTGTCCCGCTGTCGAGAGACGGTGACACTAAACAGGCAGAGTATCGTGGAGAACACGTGTCCCGCTGTCGAGAGACGGTGACACTAAACAGGCAGAGTATCGTGGAGAACACGTGTCCCGCTGTCGAGAGACGGTGACACTAAACAGGCAGAGTATCGTGGAGAACACGTGTCCCGCTGTCGAGAGACGGTGACACTAAACAGGCAGAGTATCGTGGAGAACACGTGTCCCGCTGTCGAGAGACGGTGACCCTGTGACACTAAACAGGCAGAGTATCGTGGAGAACACGTGTCCTGCTGTCGAGAGACGGTGACACTAAACAGGCAGAGTATCGTGGAGAACACGTGTCCCGCTGTCGAGAGACGGTGACACTAAACAGGCAGAGTATCGTGGAGAACACGTGTCCCGCTGTCGAGAGACGGTGACACTAAACAGGCAGAGTATCGTGGAGAACACGTGTCCCGCTGTCGAGAGACGGTGACACTAAACAGGCAGAGTATCGTGGAGAACACGTGTCCCGCTGTCGAGAGACGGTGACCCTGTGACACTAAACAGGCAGAGTATCGTGGAGAACACGTGTCCCGCTGTCGAGAGACGGTGACACTAAACAGGCAGAGTATCGTGGAGAACACGTGTCCCGCTGTCGAGAGACGGTGACCCTGTGACCCTGTGACACTAAACAGGCAGAGTATCGTGGAGAACACGTGTCCTGCTGTCGAGAGACGGTGACACTAAACAGGCAGAGTATCGTGGAGAACACGTGTCCCGCTGTCGAGAGACGGTGACACTAAACAGGCAGAGTATCGTGGAGAACACGTGTCCCGCTGTCGAGAGACGGTGACACTAAACAGGCAGAGTATCGTGGAGAACACGTGTCCCGCTGTCGAGAGACGGTGACCCTGTGACACTAAACAGGCAGAGTATCGTGGAGAACACGTGTCCCGCTGTCGAGAGACGGTGACCCTGTGACCCTGTGACACTAAACAGGCAGAGTATCGTGGAGAACACGTGTCCCGCTGTCGAGAGACGGTGACCCTGTGACCCTGTGACACTAAACAGGCAGAGTATCGTGGAGAACACGTGTCCCGCTGTCGAGAGACGGTGACCCTGTGACCCTGTGACACTAAACAGGCAGAGTATCGTGGAGAACACGTGTCCCGCTGTCGAGAGACGGTGACCCTGTGACACTAAACAGGCAGAGTATCGTGGAGAACACGTGTCCCGCTGTCGAGAGACGGTGACACTAAACAGGCAGAGTATCGTGGAGAACACGTGTCCCGCTGTCGAGAGACGGTGACACTAAACAGGCAGAGTATCGTGGAGAACACGTGTCCCGCTGTCGAGAGACGGTGACACTAAACAGGCAGAGTATCGTGGAGAACACGTGTCCCGCTGTCGAGAGACGGCGACACAGTGACCCTGTGACACTAAACAGGCAGAGTATCGTGGAGAACACGTGTCCCGCTGTCGAGAGACGGTGACCCTGTGACACTAAACAGGCAGAGTATCGTGGAGAACACGTGTCCCGCTGTCGAGAGACGGTGACCCTGTGACCCTGTGACACTAAACAGGCAGAGTATCGTGGAGAACACGTGTCCCGCTGTCGAGAGACGGTGACCCTGTGACACTAAACAGGCAGAGTATCGTGGAGAACACGTGTCCCGCTGTCGAGAGACGGTGACACTAAACAGGCAGAGTATCGTGGAGAACACGTGTCCCGCTGTCGAGAGACGGTGACACTAAACAGGCAGAGTATCGTGGAGAACACGTGTCCCGCTGTCGAGAGACGGTGACACTAAACAGGCAGAGTATCGTGGAGAACACGTGTCCCGCTGTCGAGAGACGGTGACCCTGTGACACTAAACAGGCAGAGTATCGTGGAGAACACGTGTCCCGCTGTCGAGAGACGGTGACACTAAACAGGCAGAGTATCGTGGAGAACACGTGTCCCGCTGTCGAGAGACGGTGACCCTGTGACACTAAACAGGCAGAGTATCGTGGAGAACACGTGTCCCGCTGTCGAGAGACGGTGACACTAAACAGGCAGAGTATCGTGGAGAACACGTGTCCCGCTGTCGAGAGACGGTGACCCTGTGACACTAAACAGGCAGAGTATCGTGGAGAACACGTGTCCCGCTGTCGAGAGACGGTGACACTAAACAGGCAGAGTATCGTGGAGAACACGTGTCCCGCTGTCGAGAGACGGTGACCCTGTGACCCTAAACAGGCAGAGTATCGTGGAGAACACGTGTCCCGCTGTCGAGAGACGGTGACACTAAACAGGCAGAGTATCGTGGAGAACACGTGTCCCGCTGTCGAGAGACGGTGACCCTGTGACACTAAACAGGCAGAGTATCGTGGAGAACACGTGTCCCGCTGTCGAGAGACGGTGACACTAAACAGGCAGAGTATCGTGGAGAACACGTGTCCCGCTGTCGAGAGACGGTGACCCTGTGACCCTGTGACACTAAACAGGCAGAGTATCGTGGAGAACACGTGTCCCGCTGTCGAGAGACGGTGACCCTGTGACACTAAACAGGCAGAGTATCGTGGAGAACACGTGTCCCGCTGTCGAGAGACGGTGACACTAAACAGGCAGAGTATCGTGGAGAACACGTGTCCCGCTGTTGAGAGACGGTGACCCTGTGACACTAAACAGGCAGAGTATCGTGGAGAACACGTGTCCCGCTGTCGAGAGACGGTGACACTAAACAGGCAGAGTATCGTGGAGAACACGTGTCCCGCTGTCGAGAGACGGTGACACTAAACAGGCAGAGTATCGTGGAGAACACGTGTCCCGCTGTCGAGAGACGGTGACCCTGTGACACTAAACAGGCAGAGTATCGTGGAGAACACGTGTCCCGCTGTCGAGAGACGGTGACACTAAACAGGCAGAGTATCGTGGAGAACACGTGTCCCGCTGTCGAGAGACGGTGACCCTGTGACACTAAACAGGCAGAGTATCGTGGAGAACACGTGTCCCGCTGTCGAGAGACGGTGACCCTGTGACCCTGTGACACTAAACAGGCAGAGTATCGTGGAGAACACGTGTCCCGCTGTCGAGAGACGGTGACCCTGTGACCCGGTGACACTAAACATGCAGAGTATCGTGGAGAACACGTGTCCTGCTGTCGAGAGACGGTGACCCTGTGACCCTGTGACACTAAACAGGCAGAGTATCGTGGAGAACACGTGTCCCGCTGTTGAGAGACGGTGACCCTGTGACACTAAACAGGCAGAGTATCGTGGAGAACACGTGTCCCGCTGTCGAGAGACGGTGACACTAAACAGGCAGAGTATCGTGGAGAACACGTGTCCCGCTGTCGAGAGACGGTGACACTAAACAGGCAGAGTATCGTGGAGAACACGTGTCCCGCTGTCGAGAGACGGTGACCCTGTGACACTAAACAGGCAGAGTATCGTGGAGAACACGTGTCCCGCTGTCGAGAGACGGTGACCCTGTGACCCTGTGACACTAAACAGGCAGAGTATCGTGGAGAACGTGTCCCGCTGTCGAGAGACGGTGACACTAAACAGGCAGAGTATCGTGGAGAACACGTGTCCCGCTGTCGAGAGACGGTGACCCTGTGACCCTAAACAGGCAGAGTATCGTGGAGAACACGTGTCCCGCTGTCGAGAGACGGTGACACTAAACAGGCAGAGTATCGTGGAGAACACGTGTCCCGCTGTCGAGAGACGGTGACACTAAACAGGCAGAGTATCGTGGAGAACACGTGTCCCGCTGTCGAGAGACGGTGACCCTGTGACACTAAACAGGCAGAGTATCGTGGAGAACACGTGTCCCGCTGTCGAGAGACGGTGACCCTGTGACCCTGTGACACTAAACAGGCAGAGTATCGTGGAGAACACGTGTCCCGCTGTCGAGAGACGGTGACACTAAACAGGCAGAGTATCGTGGAGAACACGTGTCCCGCTGTCGAGAGACGGTGACCCTGTGACACTAAACAGGCAGAGTATCGTGGAGAACACGTGTCCCGCTGTCGAGAGACGGTGACCCTGTGACACTAAACAGGCAGAGTATCGTGGAGAACACGTGTCCCGCTGTCGAGAGACGGTGACACTAAACAGGCAGAGTATCGTGGAGAACACGTGTCCCGCTGTCGAGAGACGGTGACACTAAACAGGCAGAGTATCGTGGAGAACACGTGTCCCGCTGTCGAGAGACGGTGACCCTAAACAGGCAGAGTATCGTGGAGAACACGTGTCCCGCTGTCGAGAGACGGTGACCCTGTGACACTAAACAGGCAGAGTATCGTGGAGAACACGTGTCCCGCTGTCGAGAGACGGTGACACTAAACAGGCAGAGTATCGTGGAGAACACGTGTCCCGCTGTCGAGAGACTGTGACCCTGTGACACTAAACAGGCAGAGTATCGTGGAGAACACGTGTCCTGCTGTCGAGAGACGGTGACCCTGTGACCCTGTGACACTAAACAGGCAGAGTATCGTGGAGAACACGTGTCCCGCTGTTGAGAGACGGTGACCCTGTGACACTAAACAGGCAGAGTATCGTGGAGAACACGTGTCCCGCTGTCGAGAGACGGTGACACTAAACAGGCAGAGTATCGTGGAGAACACGTGTCCCGCTGTCGAGAGACGGTGACACTAAACAGGCAGAGTATCGTGGAGAACACGTGTCCCGCTGTCGAGAGACGGTGACACTAAACAGGCAGAGTATCGTGGAGAACACTTGTCCCGCTGTCGAGAGACGGTGACCCTGTGACACTAAACAGGCAGAGTATCGTGGAGAACACGTGTCCCGCTGTCGAGAGACGGTGACACTAAACAGGCAGAGTATCGTGGAGAACACGTGTCCCGCTGTCGAGAGACGGTGACACTAAACAGGCAGAGTATCGTGGAGAACACGTGTCCCGCTGTCGAGAGACGGTGACACTAAACAGGCAGAGTATCGTGGAGAACACGTGTCCCGCTGTCGAGAGACGGTGACACTAAACAGGCAGAGTATCGTGGAGAACACGTGTCCCGCTGTCGAGAGACGGTGACCCTGTGACCCTGTGACACTAAACAGGCAGAGTATCGTGGAGAACACGTGTCCCGCTGTCGAGAGACGGTGACACTAAACAGGCAGAGTATCGTGGAGAACACGTGTCCCGCTGTCGAGAGACGGTGACACAGTGACACTAAGCAGGCAGAGTATCGTGGAGAACACGTGTCCCGCTGTCGAGAGACGGTGACCCTGTGACACTAAACAGGCAGAGTATCGTGGAGAACACGTGTCCCGCTGTCGAGAGACGGTGACCCTGTGACCCTAAACAGGCAGAGTATCGTGGAGAACACGTGTCCCGCTGTCGAGAGACGGTGACACTAAACAGGC
This sequence comes from Salvelinus fontinalis, assembly GCF_029448725.1. Taxonomy (NCBI): domain Eukaryota; kingdom Metazoa; phylum Chordata; class Actinopteri; order Salmoniformes; family Salmonidae; genus Salvelinus; species Salvelinus fontinalis. The sequence continues at coordinate 40,794 of NW_026600226.1, forward strand.
AGAGTATCGTGGAGAACACGTGTCCCGCTGTCGAGAGACGGTGACACTAAACAGGCAGAGTATCGTGGAGAACACGTGTCCCGCTGTCGAGAGACGGTGACCCTGTGACCCTAAACAGGCAGAGTATCGTGGAGAACACGTGTCCCGCTGTCGAGAGACGGTGACACTAAACAGGCAGAGTATCGTGGAGAACACGTGTCCCGCTGTCGAGAGACGGTGACACAGTGACACTAAACAGGCAGAGTATCGTGGAGAACACGTGTCCCGCTGTCGAGAGACGGTGACACTAAACAGGCAGAGTATCGTGGAGAACACGTGTCCCGCTGTCGAGAGACGGTGACACTAAACAGGCAGAGTATCGTGGAGAACACGTGTCCCGCTGTCGAGAGACGGTGACACAGTGACACTAAACAGGCAGAGTATCGTGGAGAACACGTGTCCCGCTGTCGAGAGACGGTGACACTAAACAGGCAGAGTATCGTGGAGAACACGTGTCCCGCTGTCGAGAGACGGTGACACTAAACAGGCAGAGTATCGTGGAGAACACGTGTCCCGCTGTCGAGAGACGGTGACACAGTGACACTAAACAGGCAGAGTATCGTGGAGAACACGTGTCCCGCTGTCGAGAGACGGTGACCCTGTGACACTAAACAGGCAGAGTATCGTGGAGAACACGTGTCCCGCTGTCGAGAGACGGTGACCCTGTGACCCTAAACAGGCAGAGTATCGTGGAGAACACGTGTCCCGCTGTCGAGAGACGGTGACCCTGTGACCCTGTGACACTAAACAGGCAGAGTATCGTGGAGAACACGTGTCCCGCTGTCGAGAGACGGTGACCCTGTGACCCTGTGACACTAAACAGGCAGAGTATCGTGGAGAACACGTGTCCCGCTGTCGAGAGACGGTGACCCTGTGACACTAAACAGGCAGAGTATCGTGGAGAACACGTGTCCCGCTGTCGAGAGACGGTGACCCTGTGACACTAAACAGGCAGAGTATCGTGGAGAACACGTGTCCCGCTGTCGAGAGACGGCGACACAGTGACCCTGTGACACTAAACAGGCAGAGTATCGTGGAGAACACGTGTCCCGCTGTTGAGAGACGGTGACCCTGTGACACTAAACAGGCAGAGTATTGTGGAGAACACGTGTCCCGCTGTCGAGAGACGGTGACACTAAACAGGCAGAGTATCGTGGAGAACACGTGTCCCGCTGTCGAGAGACGGTGACACTAAACAGGCAGAGTATCGTGGAGAACACGTGTCCCGCTGTCGAGAGACGGTGACACTAAACAGGCAGAGTATCGTGGAGAACACGTGTCCCGCTGTCGAGAGACGGTGACACTAAACAGGCAGAGTATCGTGGAGAACACGTGTCCCGCTGTCGAGAGACGGCGACCCTGTGACACTAAACAGGCAGAGTATCGTGGAGAACACGTGTCCCGCTGTCGAGAGACGGTGACACTAAACAGGCAGAGTATCGTGGAGAACACGTGTCCCGCTGTCGAGAGACGGTGACCCTGTGCCACTAAACAGGCAGAGTATCGTGGAGAACACGTGTCCCGCTGTCGAGAGACGGTGACACTAAACAGGCAGAGTATCGTGGAGAACACGTGTCCCGCTGTCGAGAGACGGTGACACTAAACAGGCAGAGTATCGTGGAGAACACGTGTCCCGCTGTCGAGAGACGGTGACCCTGTGACACTAAACAGGCAGAGTATCGTGGAGAACACGTGTCCCGCTGTCGAGAGACGGTGACACAGTGACACTAAACAGGCAGAGTATCGTGGAGAACACGTGTCCCGCTGTCGAGAGACGGTGACCCTGTGACACTAAACAGGCAGAGTATCGTGGAGAACACGTGTCCCGCTGTCGAGAGACGGTGACCCTGTGACCCTAAACAGGCAGAGTATCGTGGAGAACACGTGTCCCGCTGTCGAGAGACGGTGACACTAAACAGGCAGAGTATCGTGGAGAACACGTGTCCCGCTGTCGAGAGACGGTGACACTAAACAGGCAGAGTATCGTGGAGAACACGTGTCCCGCTGTCGAGAGACGGTGACCCTGTGACCCTAAACAGGCAGAGTATCGTGGAGAACACGTGTCCCGCTGTCGAGAGACGGTGACACTAAACAGGCAGAGTATCGTGGAGAACACGTGTCCCGCTGTCGAGAGACGGTGACACAGTGACACTAAACAGGCAGAGTATCGTGGAGAACACGTGTCCCGCTGTCGAGAGACGGTGACACTAAACAGGCAGAGTATCGTGGAGAACACGTGTCCCGCTGTCGAGAGACGGTGACACTAAACAGGCAGAGTATCGTGGAGAACACGTGTCCCGCTGTCGAGAGACGGTGACACAGTGACACTAAACAGGCAGAGTATCGTGGAGAACACGTGTCCCGCTGTCGAGAGACGGTGACACTAAACAGGCAGAGTATCGTGGAGAACACGTGTCCCGCTGTCGAGAGACGGTGACACTAAACAGGCAGAGTATCGTGGAGAACACGTGTCCCGCTGTCGAGAGACGGTGACACAGTGACACTAAACAGGCAGAGTATCGTGGAGAACACGTGTCCCGCTGTCGAGAGACGGTGACCCTGTGACACTAAACAGGCAGAGTATCGTGGAGAACACGTGTCCCGCTGTCGAGAGACGGTGACCCTGTGACCCTAAACAGGCAGAGTATCGTGGAGAACACGTGTCCCGCTGTCGAGAGACGGTGACCCTGTGACCCTGTGACACTAAACAGGCAGAGTATCGTGGAGAACACGTGTCCCGCTGTCGAGAGACGGTGACCCTGTGACCCTGTGACACTAAACAGGCAGAGTATCGTGGAGAACACGTGTCCCGCTGTCGAGAGACGGTGACCCTGTGACACTAAACAGGCAGAGTATCGTGGAGAACACGTGTCCCGCTGTCGAGAGACGGTGACCCTGTGACACTAAACAGGCAGAGTATCGTGGAGAACACGTGTCCCGCTGTCGAGAGACGGCGACACAGTGACCCTGTGACACTAAACAGGCAGAGTATCGTGGAGAACACGTGTCCCGCTGTTGAGAGACGGTGACCCTGTGACACTAAACAGGCAGAGTATTGTGGAGAACACGTGTCCCGCTGTCGAGAGACGGTGACACTAAACAGGCAGAGTATCGTGGAGAACACGTGTCCCGCTGTCGAGAGACGGTGACACTAAACAGGCAGAGTATCGTGGAGAACACGTGTCCCGCTGTCGAGAGACGGTGACACTAAACAGGCAGAGTATCGTGGAGAACACGTGTCCCGCTGTCGAGAGACGGTGACACTAAACAGGCAGAGTATCGTGGAGAACACGTGTCCCGCTGTCGAGAGACGGCGACCCTGTGACACTAAACAGGCAGAGTATCGTGGAGAACACGTGTCCCGCTGTCGAGAGACGGTGACACTAAACAGGCAGAGTATCGTGGAGAACACGTGTCCCGCTGTCGAGAGACGGTGACCCTGTGCCACTAAACAGGCAGAGTATCGTGGAGAACACGTGTCCCGCTGTCGAGAGACGGTGACACTAAACAGGCAGAGTATCGTGGAGAACACGTGTCCCGCTGTCGAGAGACGGTGACACTAAACAGGCAGAGTATCGTGGAGAACACGTGTCCCGCTGTCGAGAGACGGTGACCCTGTGACACTAAACAGGCAGAGTATCGTGGAGAACACGTGTCCCGCTGTCGAGAGACGGTGACACAGTGACACTAAACAGGCAGAGTATCGTGGAGAACACGTGTCCCGCTGTCGAGAGACGGTGACCCTGTGACACTAAACAGGCAGAGTATCGTGGAGAACACGTGTCCCGCTGTCGAGAGACGGTGACCCTGTGACCCTAAACAGGCAGAGTATCGTGGAGAACACGTGTCCCGCTGTCGAGAGACGGTGACACTAAACAGGCAGAGTATCGTGGAGAACACGTGTCCCGCTGTCGAGAGACGGTGACACTAAACAGGCAGAGTATCGTGGAGAACACGTGTCCCGCTGTCGAGAGACGGTGACCCTGTGACCCTAAACAGGCAGAGTATCGTGGAGAACACGTGTCCCGCTGTCGAGAGACGGTGACACTAAACAGGCAGAGTATCGTGGAGAACACGTGTCCCGCTGTCGAGAGACGGTGACACAGTGACACTAAACAGGCAGAGTATCGTGGAGAACACGTGTCCCGCTGTCGAGAGACGGTGACACTAAACAGGCAGAGTATCGTGGAGAACACGTGTCCCGCTGTCGAGAGACGGTGACACTAAACAGGCAGAGTATCGTGGAGAACACGTGTCCCGCTGTCGAGAGACGGTGACACAGTGACACTAAACAGGCAGAGTATCGTGGAGAACACGTGTCCCGCTGTCGAGAGACGGTGACACTAAACAGGCAGAGTATCGTGGAGAACACGTGTCCCGCTGTCGAGAGACGGTGACACTAAACAGGCAGAGTATCGTGGAGAACACGTGTCCCGCTGTCGAGAGACGGTGACACAGTGACACTAAACAGGCAGAGTATCGTGGAGAACACGTGTCCCGCTGTCGAGAGACGGTGACCCTGTGACACTAAACAGGCAGAGTATCGTGGAGAACACGTGTCCCGCTGTCGAGAGACGGTGACCCTGTGACCCTAAACAGGCAGAGTATCGTGGAGAACACGTGTCCCGCTGTCGAGAGACGGTGACCCTGTGACCCTGTGACACTAAACAGGCAGAGTATCGTGGAGAACACGTGTCCCGCTGTCGAGAGACGGTGACCCTGTGACCCTGTGACACTAAACAGGCAGAGTATCGTGGAGAACACGTGTCCCGCTGTCGAGAGACGGTGACCCTGTGACACTAAACAGGCAGAGTATCGTGGAGAACACGTGTCCCGCTGTCGAGAGACGGTGACCCTGTGACACTAAACAGGCAGAGTATCGTGGAGAACACGTGTCCCGCTGTCGAGAGACGGCGACACAGTGACCCTGTGACACTAAACAGGCAGAGTATCGTGGAGAACACGTGTCCCGCTGTTGAGAGACGGTGACCCTGTGACACTAAACAGGCAGAGTATTGTGGAGAACACGTGTCCCGCTGTCGAGAGACGGTGACACTAAACAGGCAGAGTATCGTGGAGAACACGTGTCCCGCTGTCGAGAGACGGTGACACTAAACAGGCAGAGTATCGTGGAGAACACGTGTCCCGCTGTCGAGAGACGGTGACACTAAACAGGCAGAGTATCGTGGAGAACACGTGTCCCGCTGTCGAGAGACGGTGACACTAAACAGGCAGAGTATCGTGGAGAACACGTGTCCCGCTGTCGAGAGACGGCGACCCTGTGACACTAAACAGGCAGAGTATCGTGGAGAACACGTGTCCCGCTGTCGAGAGACGGTGACACTAAACAGGCAGAGTATCGTGGAGAACACGTGTCCCGCTGTCGAGAGACGGTGACCCTGTGCCACTAAACAGGCAGAGTATCGTGGAGAACACGTGTCCCGCTGTCGAGAGACGGTGACACTAAACAGGCAGAGTATCGTGGAGAACACGTGTCCCGCTGTCGAGAGACGGTGACACTAAACAGGCAGAGTATCGTGGAGAACACGTGTCCCGCTGTCGAGAGACGGTGACCCTGTGACACTAAACAGGCAGAGTATCGTGGAGAACACGTGTCCCGCTGTCGAGAGACGGTGACCCTGTGACACTAAACAGGCAGAGTATCGTGGAGAACACGTGTCCCGCTGTCGAGAGACGGTGACCCTGTGACACTAAACAGGCAGAGTATCGTGGAGAACACGTGTCCCGCTGTCGAGAGACGGTGACCCTAAACAGGCAGAGTATCGTGGAGAACACGTGTCCCGCTGTCGAGAGACGGTGACCCTGTGACACTAAACAGGCAGAGTATCGTGGAGAACACGTGTCCCGCTGTCGAGAGACGGTGACACTAAACAGGCAGAGTATCGTGGAGAACACGTGTCCCGCTGTCGAGAGACGGTGACCCTGTGACACTAAACAGGCAGAGTATCGTGGAGAACACGTGTCCCGCTGTCGAGAGACGGTGACACTAAACAGGCAGAGTATCGTGGAGAACACGTGTCCCGCTGTCGAGAGACGGTGACCCTGTGACACTAAACAGGCAGAGTATCGTGGAGAACACGTGTCCCGCTGTCGAGAGACGGTGACACTAAACAGGCAGAGTATCGTGGAGAACACGTGTCCCGCTGTCGAGAGACGGTGACCCTGTGACACTAAACAGGCAGAGTATCGTGGAGAACACGTGTCCCGCTGTCGAGAGACGGTGACACTAAACAGGCAGAGTATCGTGGAGAACACGTGTCCCGCTGTCGAGAGACGGTGACACTAAACAGGCAGAGTATCGTGGAGAACACGTGTCCCGCTGTCGAGAGACGGTGACCCTAAACAGGCAGAGTATCGTGGAGAACACGTGTCCCGCTGTCGAGAGACGGTGACACTAAACAGGCAGAGTATCGTGGAGAACACGTGTCCCGCTGTCGAGAGACGGTGACCCTGTGACACTAAACAGGCAGAGTATCGTGGAGAACACGTGTCCCGCTGTCGAGAGACGGTGACCCTGTGACACTAAACAGGCAGAGTATCGTGGAGAACACGTGTCCCGCTGTCGAGAGACGGTGACACTAAACAGGCAGAGTATCGTGGAGAACACGTGTCCCGCTGTCGAGAGACGGTGACCCTGTGACACTAAACAGGCAGAGTATCGTGGAGAACACGTGTCCCGCTGTCGAGAGACGGTGACACTAAACAGGCAGAGTATCGTGGAGAACACGTGTCCCGCTGTCGAGAGACGGTGACCCTGTGACACTAAACAGGCAGAGTATCGTGGAGAACACGTGTCCCGCTGTCGAGAGACGGTGACACTAAACAGGCAGAGTATCGTGGAGAACACGTGTCCCGCTGTCGAGAGACGGTGACCCTGTGACACTAAACAGGCAGAGTATCGTGGAGAACACGTGTCCCGCTGTCGAGAGACGGTGACCCTGTGACCCTGTGACACTAAACAGGCAGAGTATCGTGGAGAACACGTGTCCCGCTGTCGAGAGACGGTGACCCTGTGACACTAAACAGGCAGAGTATCGTGGAGAACACGTGTCCCGCTGTCGAGAGACGGTGACCCTGTGACCCTGTGACACTAAACAGGCAGAGTATCGTGGAGAACACGTGTCCCGCTGTCGAGAGACGGCGACCCTGTGACACTAAACAGGCAGAGTATCGTGGAGAACACGTGTCCCGCTGTCGAGAGACGGCGACCCTGTGACACTAAACAGGCAGAGTATCGTGGAGAACACGTGTCCCGCTGTCGAGAGACGGTGACCCTGTGACACTAAACAGGCAGAGTATCGTGGAGAACACGTGTCCCGCTGTCGAGAGACGGCGACCCTGTGACACTAAACAGGCAGAGTATCGTGGAGAACACGTGTCCCGCTGTCGAGAGACGGTGACCCTGTGACACTAAACAGGCAGAGTATCGTGGAGAACACGTGTCCCGCTGTCGAGAGACGGTGACACTAAACAGGCAGAGTATCGTGGAGAACACGTGTCCCGCTGTCGAGAGACGGTGACCCTGTGACACTAAACAGGCAGAGTATCGTGGAGAACACGTGTCCCGCTGTCGAGAGACGGTGACACTAAACAGGCAGAGTATCGTGGAGAACACGTGTCCCGCTGTCGATAGACGGTGACACTAAACAGGCAGAGTATCGTGGAGAACACGTGTCCCGCTGTCGAGAGACGGTGACCCTGTGACACTAAACAGGCAGAGTATCGTGGAGAACACGTGTCCCGCTGTCGAGAGACGGTGACACTAAACAGGCAGAGTATCGTGGAGAACACGTGTCCCGCTGTCGAGAGACGGTGACCCTGTGACCCTAAACAGGCAGAGTATCGTGGAGAACACGTGTCCCGCTGTCGAGAGACGGTGACCCTGTGACCCTAAACAGGCAGAGTATCGTGGAGAACACGTGTCCCGCTGTCGAGAGACGGTGACACTAAACAGGCAGAGTATCGTGGAGAACACGTGTCCCGCTGTCGAGAGACGGTGACCCTGTGACACTAAACAGGCAGAGTATCGTGGAGAACACGTGTCCCGCTGTCGAGAGACGGTGACACTAAACAGGCAGAGTATCGTGGAGAACACGTGTCCCGCTGTCGAGAGACGGTGACCCTGTGACACTAAACAGGCAGAGTATCGTGGAGAACACGTGTCCCGCTGTCGAGAGACGGTGACCCTGTGACACTAAACAGGCAGAGTATCGTGGAGAACACGTGTCCCGCTGTCGAGAGACGGTGACCCTAAACAGGCAGAGTATCGTGGAGAACACGTGTCCCGCTGTCGAGAGACGGTGACACTAAACAGGCAGAGTATCGTGGAGAACACGTGTCCCGCTGTCGAGAGACGGTGACCCTGTGACACTAAACAGGCAGAGTATCGTGGAGAACACGTGTCCCGCTGTCGAGAGACGGTGACACTAAACAGGCAGAGTATCGTGGAGAACACGTGTCCCGCTGTCGAGAGACGGTGACCCTGTGACCCTGTGACACTAAACAGGCAGAGTATCGTGGAGAACACGTGTCCCGCTGTCGAGAGACGGTGACCCTGTGACCCTGTGACACTAAACAGGCAGAGTATCGTGGAGAACACGTGTCCCGCTGTCGAGAGACGGTGACCCTGTGACACTAAACAGGCAGAGTATTGTGGAGAACACGTGTCCCGCTGTCGAGAGACGGTGACCCTAAACAGGCAGAGTATCGTGGAGAACACGTGTCCCGCTGTCGAGAGACGGTGACCCTGTGACACTAAACAGGCAGAGTATCGTGGAGAACACGTGTCCCGCTGTCGAGAGACGGTGACACTAAACAGGCAGAGTATCGTGGAGAACACGTGTCCCGCTGTCGAGAGACGGTGACCCTGTGACACTAAACAGGCAGAGTATCGTGGAGAACACGTGTCCCGCTGTCGAGAGACGGTGACACTAAACAGGCAGAGTATCGTGGAGAACACGTGTCCCGCTGTCGAGAGACGGTGACCCTGTGACACTAAACAGGCAGAGTATCGTGGAGAACACGTGTCCCGCTGTCGAGAGACGGTGACACTAAACAGGCAGAGTATCGTGGAGAACACGTGTCCCGCTGTCGAGAGACGGTGACCCTGTGACACTAAACAGGCAGAGTATCGTGGAGAACACGTGTCCCGCTGTCGAGAGACGGTGACACTAAACAGGCAGAGTATCGTGGAGAACACGTGTCCCGCTGTCGAGAGACGGTGACCCTGTGACCCTAAACAGGCAGAGTATCGTGGAGAACACGTGTCCCGCTGTCGAGAGACGGTGACACTAAACAGGCAGAGTATCGTGGAGAACACGTGTCCCGCTGTCGAGAGACGGTGACCCTGTGACACTAAACAGGCAGAGTATCGTGGAGAACACGTGTCCCGCTGTCGAGAGACGGTGACACTAAACAGGCAGAGTATCGTGGAGAACACGTGTCCCGCTGTCGAGAGACGGTGACCCTGTGACACTAAACAGGCAGAGTATCGTGGAGAACACGTGTCCTGCTGTCGAGAGACGGTGACACTAAACAGGCAGAGTATCGTGGAGAACACGTGTCCCGCTGTCGAGAGACGGTGACCCTGCGACCCTAAACAGGCAGAGTATCGTGGAGAACACGTGTCCCGCTGTCGAGAGACGGTGACACTAAACAGGCAGAGTATCGTGGAGAACACGTGTCCCGCTGTCGAGAGACGGTGACCCTGTGACCCTGTGACACTAAACAGGCAGAGTATCGTGGAGAACACGTGTCCCGCTGTCGAGAGACGGTGACCCTGTGACACTAAACAGGCAGAGTATCGTGGAGAACACGTGTCCCGCTGTCGAGAGACGGTGACACTAAACAGGCAGAGTATCGTGGAGAACACGTGTCCCGCTGTTGAGAGACGGTGACCCTGTGACACTAAACAGGCAGAGTATCGTGGAGAACACGTGTCCCGCTGTCGAGAGACGGTGACACTAAACAGGCAGAGTATCGTGGAGAACACGTGTCCCGCTGTCGAGAGACGGTGACCCTGTGACCCTGTGACACTAAACAGGCAGAGTATCGTGGAGAACACGTGTCCCGCTGTCGAGAGACGGTGACCCTGTGACACTAAACAGGCAGAGTATCGTGGAGAACACGTGTCCCGCTGTCGAGAGACGGTGACACTAAACAGGCAGAGTATCGTGGAGAACACGTGTCCCGCTGTCGAGAGACGGTGACCCTGTGACACTAAACAGGCAGAGTATCGTGGAGAACACGTGTCCCGCTGTCGAGAGACGGTGACCCTGTGACCCTGTGACACTAAACAGGCAGAGTATCGTGGAGAACACGTGTCCCGCTGTCGAGAGACGGTGACCCTGTGACCCGGTGACACTAAACAGGCAGAGTATCGTGGAGAACACGTGTCCTGCTGTCGAGAGACGGTGACCCTGTGACCCTGTGACACTAAACAGGCAGAGTATCGTGGAGAACACGTGTCCCGCTGTTGAGAGACGGTGACCCTGTGACACTAAACAGGCAGAGTATCGTGGAGAACACGTGTCCCGCTGTCGAGAGACGGTGACACTAAACAGGCAGAGTATCGTGGAGAACACGTGTCCCGCTGTCGAGAGACGGTGACACTAAACAGGCAGAGTATCGTGGAGAACACGTGTCCCGCTGTCGAGAGACGGTGACCCTGTGACACTAAACAGGCAGAGTATCGTGGAGAACACGTGTCCCGCTGTCGAGAGACGGTGACACTAAACAGGCAGAGTATCGTGGAGAACACGTGTCCCGCTGTCGAGAGACGGTGACACTAAACAGGCAGAGTATCGTGGAGAACACGTGTCCCGCTGTCGAGAGACGGTGACCCTGTGACACTAAACAGGCAGAGTATCGTGGAGAACACGTGTCCCGCTGTCGAGAGACGGTGACCCTGTGACCCTGTGACACTAAACAGGCAGAGTATCGTGGAGAACACGTGTCCCGCTGTCGAGAGACGGTGACACTAAACAGGCAGAGTATCGTGGAGAACACGTGTCCCGCTGTCGAGAGACGGTGACCCTGTGACACTAAACAGGCAGAGTATCGTGGAGAACACGTGTCCCGCTGTCGAGAGACGGTGACACTAAACAGGCAGAGTATCGTGGAGAACACGTGTCCCGCTGTCGAGAGACGGTGACCCTGTGACACTAAACAGGCAGAGTATCGTGGAGAACACGTGTCCCGCTGTCGAGAGACGGTGACACTAAACAGGCAGAGTATCGTGGAGAACACGTGTCCCGCTGTCGAGAGACGGTGACACTAAACAGGCAGAGTATCGTGGAGAACACGTGTCCCGCTGTCGAGAGACGGTGACCCTGTGACACTAAACAGGCAGAGTATCGTGGAGAACACGTGTCCCGCTGTCGAGAGACGGTGACACTAAACAGGCAGAGTATCGTGGAGAACACGTGTCCCGCTGTCGAGAGACGGTGACCCTGTGACCCTAAACAGGCAGAGTATCGTGGAGAACACGTGTCCCGCTGTCGAGAGACGGTGACCCTGTGACCCTAAACAGGCAGAGTATCGTGGAGAACACGTGTCCCGCTGTCGAGAGACGGTGACACTAAACAGGCAGAGTATCGTGGAGAACACGTGTCCCGCTGTCGAGAGACGGTGACCCTGTGACACTAAACAGGCAGAGTATCGTGGAGAACACGTGTCCCGCTGTCGAGAGACGGTGACACTAAACAGGCAGAGTATCGTGGAGAACACGTGTCCCGCTGTCGAGAGACGGTGACCCTGTGACACTAAACAGGCAGAGTATCGTGGAGAACACGTGTCCCGCTGTCGAGAGACGGTGACACTAAACAGGCAGAGTATCGTGGAGAACACGTGTCCCGCTGTCGAGAGACGGTGACCCTGTGACACTAAACAGGCAGAGTATCGTGGAGAACACGTGTCCCGCTGTCGAGAGACGGTGACCCTGTGACACTAAACAGGCAGAGTATCGTGGAGAACACGTGTCCCGCTGTCGAGAGACGGTGACCCTAAACAGGCAGAGTATCGTGGAGAACACGTGTCCCGCTGTCGAGAGACGGTGACACTAAACAGGCAGAGTATCGTGGAGAACACGTGTCCCGCTGTCGAGAGACGGTGACCCTGTGACACTAAACAGGCAGAGTATCGTGGAGAACACGTGTCCCGCTGTCGAGAGACGGTGACACTAAACAGGCAGAGTATCGTGGAGAACACGTGTCCCGCTGTCGAGAGACGGTGACCCTGTGACCCTGTGACACTAAACAGGCAGAGTATCGTGGAGAACACGTGTCCCGCTGTCGAGAGACGGTGACCCTGTGACCCTGTGACACTAAACAGGCAGAGTATCGTGGAGAACACGTGTCCCGCTGTCGAGAGACGGTGACCCTGTGACACTAAACAGGCAGAGTATCGTGGAGAACACGTGTCCCGCTGTCGAGAGACGGTGACACTAAACAGGCAGAGTATCGTGGAGAACACGTGTCCCGCTGTCGAGAGACGGTGACCCTGTGACCCTGTGACACTAAACAGGCAGAGTATCGTGGAGAACACGTGTCCCGCTGTCGAGAGACGGTGACACTAAACAGGCAGAGTATCGTGGAGAACACGTGTCCCGCTGTCGAGAGACGGTGACCCTGTGACACTAAACAGGCAGAGTATCGTGGAGAACACGTGTCCCGCTGTCGAGAGACGGTGACACTAAACAGGCAGAGTATCGTGGAGAACACGTGTCCCGCTGTCGAGAGACGGTGACCCTGTGACACTAAACAGGCAGAGTATCGTGGAGAACACGTGTCCCGCTGTCGAGAGACGGTGACACTAAACAGGCAGAGTATCGTGGAGAACACGTGTCCCGCTGTCGAGAGACGGTGACACTAAACAGGCAGAGTATCGTGGAGAACACGTGTCCCGCTGTCGAGAGACGGTGACCCTGTGACACTAAACAGGCAGAGTATCGTGGAGAACACGTGTCCCGCTGTCGAGAGACGGTGACACTAAACAGGCAGAGTATCGTGGAGAACACGTGTCCCGCTGTCGAGAGACGGTGACCCTGTGACCCTAAACAGGCAGAGTATCGTGGAGAACACGTGTCCCGCTGTCGAGAGACGGTGACCCTGTGACCCTAAACAGGCAGAGTATCGTGGAGAACACGTGTCCCGCTGTCGAGAGACGGTGACACTAAACAGGCAGAGTATCGTGGAGAACACGTGTCCCGCTGTCGAGAGACGGTGACCCTGTGACACTAAACAGGCAGAGTATCGTGGAGAACACGTGTCCCGCTGTCGAGAGACGGTGACACTAAACAGGCAGAGTATCGTGGAGAACACGTGTCCCGCTGTCGAGAGACGGTGACCCTGTGACACTAAACAGGCAGAGTATCGTGGAGAACACGTGTCCCGCTGTCGAGAGACGGTGACACTAAACAGGCAGAGTATCGTGGAGAACACGTGTCCCGCTGTCGAGAGACGGTGACCCTGTGACACTAAACAGGCAGAGTATCGTGGAGAACACGTGTCCCGCTGTCGAGAGACGGTGACCCTGTGACACTAAACAGGCAGAGTATCGTGGAGAACACGTGTCCCGCTGTCGAGAGACGGTGACCCTAAACAGGCAGAGTATCGTGGAGAACACGTGTCCCGCTGTCGAGAGACGGTGACACTAAACAGGCAGAGTATCGTGGAGAACACGTGTCCCGCTGTCGAGAGACGGTGACCCTGTGACACTAAACAGGCAGAGTATCGTGGAGAACACGTGTCCCGCTGTCGAGAGACGGTGACACTAAACAGGCAGAGTATCGTGGAGAACACGTGTCCCGCTGTCGAGAGACGGTGACCCTGTGACCCTGTGACACTAAACAGGCAGAGTATCGTGGAGAACACGTGTCCCGCTGTCGAGAGACGGTGACCCTGTGACCCTGTGACACTAAACAGGCAGAGTATCGTGGAGAACACGTGTCCCGCTGTCGAGAGACGGTGACCCTGTGACACTAAACAGGCAGAGTATCGTGGAGAACACGTGTCCCGCTGTCGAGAGACGGTGACCCTAAACAGGCAGAGTATCGTGGAGAACACGTGTCCCGCTGTCGAGAGACGGTGACCCTGTGACACTAAACAGGCAGAGTATCGTGGAGAACACGTGTCCCGCTGTCGAGAGACGGTGACACTAAACAGGCAGAGTATCGTGGAGAACACGTGTCCCGCTGTCGAGAGACGGTGACCCTGTGACACTAAACAGGCAGAGTATCGTGGAGAACACGTGTCCCGCTGTCGAGAGACGGTGACACTAAACAGGCAGAGTATCGTGGAGAACACGTGTCCCGCTGTCGAGAGACGGTGACACTGTGACACTAAACAGGCAGAGTATCGTGGAGAACACGTGTCCCGCTGTCGAGAGACGGTGACACTAAACAGGCAGAGTATCGTGGAGAACACGTGTCCCGCTGTCGAGAGACGGTGACCCTGTGACACTAAACAGGCAGAGTATCGTGGAGAACACGTGTCCCGCTGTCGAGAGACGGTGACACTAAACAGGCAGAGTATCGTGGAGAACACGTGTCCCGCTGTCGAGAGACGGTGACCCTAAACAGGCAGAGTATCGTGGAGAACACGTGTCCCGCTGTCGAGAGACGGTGACACTAAACAGGCAGAGTATCGTGGAGAACACGTGTCCCGCTGTCGAGAGACGGTGACACTAAACAGGCAGAGTATCGTGAGAACACGTGTCCCGCTGTCGAGAGACTTAAGGAAATCCCGAGCTAATCCTGCTGCTCTCTGGGCCTGGCCTGTAGAGTGGGGGTGTGTGGTTATGAAGTGTGTGTGTGTGTTACACGTTTTCCGTCGGGGTGGCGTACTGTATATTGAGGGGACATGGCTACTAGTGCGTGTCCCTGACGTCCGTCGTGTCAGTGGTCTCTGGGTCTGGTTGAAGCTTCCACATGAAGTCCTCCTGGCTCCAGAGGACTGTCCGCTGGATAGTCTGCTTGATGTCCGTACGGCGGAAGAGACGCAGGCAAGTTTTTCTACACGTTGATGTGTGTGTTGTCAGAATGTGTGTGTGTTGTCAGAATGTGTGTGTGTGTGTTGTCAGAATGTGTGTGTGTGTGTGTTGTCAGAATGTGTGTGTTGTGTTGTCAGAATGTGTGTGTGTGTGTTGTCAGAATGTGTGTGTGTGTGTGTTGTCAGAATGTGTGTGTGTGTGTGTTGTCAGAATGTGTGTGTGTGTGTGTTGTCAGAATGTGTGTGTGTGTGTGTGTTGTCAGAATGTGTGTGTGTGTGTGTTGTCAGAATGTGTGTGTGTGTGTGTTGTCAGAATGTGAGTGTGTGTGTGTTGTCAGAATGTGTGTGTGTGTGTGTTGTCAGAATGTGTGTGTGTGTGTGTTGTCAGAATGTGTGTGTGTGTGTGTTGTCAGAATGTGAGTGTGTGTGTGTTGTCAGAATGTGTGTGTGTGTGTGTTGTCAGAATGTGAGTGTGTGTGTGTTGTCAGAATGTGTGTGTGTGTGTGTTGTCAGAATGTGTGTGTGTGTGTGTTGTCAGAATGTGTGTGTGTGTGTGTGTTGTCAGAATGTGTGTGTGTGTGTGTTGTCAGAATGTGAGTGTGTGTGTGTTGTCAGAATGTGAGTGTGTGTGTGTTGTCAGAATGTGAGTGTGTGTGTGTTGTCAGAATGTGAGTGTGTGTGTGTTGTCAGAATGTGAGTGTGTGTGTGTTGTCAGAATGTGTGTGTGTGTGTGTTGTCAGAATGTGTGTGTGTGTGTGTTGTCAGAATGTGTGTGTGTGTGTGTTGTCAGAATGTGTGTGTGTGTGTGTTGTCAGAATGTGTGTGTGTGTGTGTTGTCAGAATGTGAGTGTGTGTGTGTTGTCAGAATGTGAGTGTGTGTGTGTTGTCAGAATGTGAGTGTGTGTGTGTTGTCAGAATGTGAGTGTGTGTGTGTTGTCAGAATGTGAGTGTGTGTGTGTTGTCAGAATGTGAGTGTGTGTGTGTTGTCAGAATGTGAGTGTGTGTGTGTTGTCAGAATGTGAGTGTGTGTGTGTTGTCAGAATGTGAGTGTGTGTGTGTTGTCAGAATGTGAGTGTGTGTGTGTTGTCAGAATGTGAGTGTGTGTGTGTTGTCAGAATGTGAGTGTGTGTGTGTTGTCAGAATGTGAGTGTGTGTTTGTTGTCAGAATGTGAGTGTGTGTGTGTTGTCAGAATGTGAGTGTGTGTGTGTTGTCAGAATGTGAGTGTGTGTGTGTTGTCAGAATGTGAGTGTGTGTGTTGTCAGAATGTGTGTGTGTGTGTTGTCAGAATGTGAGTGTGTGTGTTGTCAGAATGTGTGTGTGTGTGTGTTGTCAGAATATGTGTGTGTGTGTGTTTTCAGAATGTGAGTGTGTGTGTGTTGTCAGAATGTGTGTGTGTGTGTGTTGTCAGAATGTGTGTGTGTGTTGTCAGAATGTGTGTGTGTGTGTGTTGTCAGAATGTGTGTGTGTGTGTGTTGTCAGAATGTGTGTGTGTGTGTGTTGTCAGAATGTGTGTGTGTGTGTGTTGTCAGAATGTGTGTGTGTGTGTGTTGTCAGAATGTGTGTGTGTGTGTGTTGTCAGAATGTGTGTGTGTGTGTGTTGTCAGAATGTGAGTGTGTGTGTGTTGTCAGAATGTGAGTGTGTGTGTGTTGTCAGAATGTGTGTGTGTGTGTGTTGTCAGAATGTGTGTGTGTTGTCTGAATGTGTGTGTGTGTGTGTGTGTTGTCAGAATGTGTGTGTGTGTGTGTTGTCAGAATGTGTGTGTGTTGTCAGAATGTGTGTGTGTGTGTGTGTGTGTTGTCTGAATGTGTGTGTGTGTGAGTGTGTTGTCAGAATGTGAGTGTGTGTTTTGGTTCTGTAAGCTTGTTGTTGTTGGTCGTTTCCATGTGGAGGGTGGACGTATGTTTATTTGGTCAGCTGGTGTGTGTCTCGGTGTGTCTCGGTGTGTCTCGGTGTGTCTCGCTGTGTCTCGCTGTGTCTCGGTGTGTCTCGCTGTGTCTCGGTGTGTCTCGCTGTGTCTCGGTGTGTCTCGGTGTGTCTCGCTGTGTCTCGGTGTGTCTCGGTGTGTCTCGGTGTGTCTCGCTGTGTCTCGGTGTGTCTCGGTGTGTCTCGGTGTGTCTCGGTGTGTCTCGGTGTGTCTCGGTGTGTCTCGCTGTGTCTCGGTGTGTCTCGGTGTGTCTCGCTGTGTCTCGCTGTGTCTCGGTGTGTCTCGGTGTGTCTCGGTGTGTCTCGCTGTGTCTCGCTGTGTCTCGCTGTGTCTCGCTGTGTCTCGCTGTGTCTCGGTGTGTGTTGTGGAAGTGTGTTCCATGGCAGAGGCACTTTTTTATGGAGGCTAGGTGTGTGTGTGTGTGTTTTTCTAACAAGAATGATGACTGGGTGACTTTTTATGCAATTTGACTATTTTGATTAGGTGACACAGAGAAGCTTTTTCCTGAGTAGAAAGGGTGAATTTAGGATCTAGACCTATTCATGGGAAGGCGAATGAATGAATGAATGAATGATGACTAAAGAATGAATGAATGAATGATGGACAATAGTTCTAATATCCACATCCCATAAAGGAATGTCTCGAGGTGTTCGATAAGTCTGTTTACTCTGCATCACTGTCTGTTTACATCCATAGACTTACCTAGCTGTTCACTGTGATTATGGACCGATTATGCTGACTCACCCAGTCTGTGGTCATGTCCCTGCAGTGTTGGCCCTGGGCAGCCCTGAGGTAGACAGGGGGGGGCTGTATTAGTGACCTGGGCTGCTGGCTAAGCCCCTCTTACAGTTACCACCTTAACCAGTAACGTCTGAAGGACAGGGTGAGGTGAGGGCGGTACCTGTCTGCCTGCCTGACCGATGCATTAGAGGCTAATATCAGATTATTCAGCGTTTCTGTGTGGAGACCGGTGTTCAATGTTCAATGCTTTCTTTGGAAGTGACTCAAGCTATAAAATCAATATTTATTTATTGTACATTTATTTTACTAGGCAAGTCAGTTAAGAACAAATTCTTATTTACAATGACGGCCTACCGGGGAACAGTGGGTTAACTGCCTTGTTCAGGGGGAAGAACGACAGATTTGTACCTTGTCAGCTCGGGGATTCGAACTCGCAACCTTTCGGTTACTGGCCCAACGCTCTAACCACTAGGCGACCTGTCGCTTCTACACCCTAACCACTAGGCTACCTGCCGCCTCTACACTCTAACCACTAGGCTACCTGCCGTCTCTACACTCTAACCACTAGGCTACCTGCCGCCTCTACACTCTAACCACTAGGCTACCTGCCACCCCAGATATGTCTTGCTTACTAATGTTGCTCTCTATCCTTTATAGAAGGGACACGTCATGAGTCACATGACATGTTGTAGAGTACCCCCCCCATGTGAATTTTGTCCTGCATGTCTTTCTCCTACCACACCTCCATTTGAGTCCCTGTGTCATCTCTCTCGTAATCCAGCTTCTCTGTGGTGTGTTTTTAGGAAAATAACACTGGTGATGGTCGGACTTGACAACGCCGGGAAGACTGCTACAGTACGCGGGATCCAGGGAGGTGAGTGGGTCGTCTTGACTTGAATCACTCACTTCTTATTCTACTCTATTAGACATGTGAGATGTTGGCTCGTTCTCTTCGTCGTCGCTGAACGTGTGTCGTGTTCCATCACAGAGAGCCCAGAGGACGTGGCCCCTACGGTAGGCTTCTCCAAGGTGGATCTGAAGCAGGGGAAGTTTGAGGTCACCATCTTTGACCTGGGCGGAGGGAAGAGAATCAGGTCTTTATACACTCGTCGTCTTTCCGACACTCACACCTGCACTTTCTGCCATGATTCTGCTGATAGGACTATTGCAAACAAAGGTTTATAATGGCTAGTGGGCTTTAGTGTCTGTGATATGTGGTTGTCCCCCCCCCCCCCCCCCCCCCCCCTACTAAACGTATAGTTGAATGCACTGCCTGTGAGTGGCTCTGGATAAGAGTCTGCTAAATGACTCCAATGTGATCAGGGGCATCTGGAAGAACTACTACAGCGAGTCGTACGGGGTGGTGTTCGTGGTGGACTCCAGTGATGTGCAGAGGATCCAGGAGACCAGGGACACTATGGCTGAGGTCCTACGACACCCTCGCATCGCTGGGAAACCTGTCCTAGTGTGAGTTACTGTCTGAGCTCTAAACCTGGCCCAGTGTGAGTTACTGTCTGAGCTCTAAACCTGGCCCAGTGTGAGTCACTGTCTGAGCTCTAAACCTGGCCTAGTGTGAGTTACTGTCTGAGCTCTAAACCTGGTCTAGTGTGAGTCACTGTCTGAGCTCTAAACCTGTCCTAGTGTGAGTTACTGTCTGAGCTCTAAACCTGTCCTAGTGTGAGTTACTGTCTGAGCTCTAAACCTGGCCTAGTGTGAGTCACTGTCTGAGCTCTAAACCTGGCCTAGTGTGAGTTACTGTCTGAGCTCTAAACCTGGTCTAGTGTGAGTCACTGTCTGAGCTCTAAACCTGGCCTAGTGTGAGTTACTGTCTGAGCTCTAAACCTGGCCCAGTGTGAGTCACTGTCTGAGCTCTAAACCTGGCCTAGTGTGAGTTACTGTCTGAGCTCTAAACCTGGTCTAGTGTGAGTCACTGTCTGAGCTCTAAACCTGGTCTAGTGTGAGTCACTGTCTGAGCTCTAAACCTGGCCCAGTGTGAGTTACTGTCTGAGCTCTAAACCTGGCCCAGTGTGAGTTACTGTCTGAGCTCTAAACCTGGCCCAGTGTGAGTTACTGTCTGAGCTCTAAACCTGGCCCAGTGTGAGTTACTGTCTGAGCTCTAAACCTGGCCCAGTGTGAGTTACTGTCTGAGCTCTAAACCTGGCCCAGTGTGAGTCACTCTGAGCTCTAAACCTGGCCCAGTGTGAGTCACTCTGAGCTCTAAACCTGGCCCAGTGTGAGTTACTGTCTGAGCTCTAAACCTGGCCCAGTGTGAGTCACTCTGAGCTCTAAACCTGGCCCAGTGTGAGTCACTCTGAGCTCTAAACCTGGCCCAGTGTGAGTCACTCTGAGCTCTAAACCTGGCCCAGTGTGAGTCACTCTGAGCTCTAAACCTGGCCCAGTGTGAGTCACTCTGAGCTCTAAACCTGGCCCAGTGTGAGTCACTCTGAGCTCTAAACCTGGCCCAGTGTGAGTCACTCTGAGCTCTAAACCTGGCCCAGTGTGAGTCACTCTGAGCTCTAAACCTGGCCCAGTGTGAGTCACTCTGAGCTCTAAACCTGGCCCAGTGTGAGTCACTCTGAGCTCTAAACCTGGCCCAGTGTGAGTCACTCTGAGCTCTAAACCTGGCCCAGTGTGAGTCACTCTGAGCTCTAAACCTGGCCCAGTGTGAGTCACTCTGAGCTCTAAACCTGGCCCAGTGTGAGTCACTCTGAGCTCTAAACCTGGCCCAGTGTGAGTCACTCTGAGCTCTAAACCTGGCCCAGTGTGAGTCACTCTGAGCTCTAAACCTGGCCCAGTGTGAGTCACTCTGAGCTCTAAACCTGGCCCAGTGTGAGTCACTCTGAGCTCTAAACCTGGCCCAGTGTGAGTCACTCTGAGCTCTAAACCTGGCCCAGTGTGAGTCACTCTGAGCGGTAAACCTGGCCCAGTGTGAGTCACTCTGAGCGGTAAACCTGGCCCAGTGTGAGTCACTCTGAGCGGTAAACCTGGCCCAGTGTGAGTCACTCTGAGCGCTAAACCTGGCCCAGTGTGAGTCACTCTGAGGGCTAAACCTGGCCCAGTGTGAGTCACTCTGAGCGCTAAACCTGGCCCAGTGTGAGTCACTCTGAGCGCTAAACCTGGCCCAGTGTGAGTCACTCTGAGCGCTAAACCTGGCCCAGTGTGAGTCACTCTGAGCGCTAAACCTGGCCCAGTGTGAGTCACTCTGAGCGCTAAACCTGGCCCAGTGTGAGTCACTCTGAGCGCTAAACCTGGCCCAGTGTGAGTCACTCTGAGCGCTAAACCTGGCCCTGTGTGAGTCACTCTGAGCGCTAAACCTGGCCCTGTGTGAGTCACTCTGAGCGCTAAACCTGGCCCAGTGTGAGTCACTCTGAGCGCTAAACCTGGCCCAGTGTGAGTCACTCTGAGCGCTAAACCTGGCCCAGTGTGAGTCACTCTGAGCGCTAAACCTGGCCCAGTGTGAGTCACTCTGAGCGCTAAACCTGGCCCAGTGTGAGTCACTCTGAGCGCTAAACCTGGCCCAGTGTGAGTCACTCTGAGCTCTAAACCTGGCCCAGTGTGAGTCACTCTGAGCTCTAAACCTGGCCCAGTGTGAGTCACTCTGAGCTCTAAACCTGGCCCAGTGTGAGTCACTCTGAGCTCTAAACCTGGCCCAGTGTGAGTCACTCTGAGCTCTAAACCTGGCCCAGTGTGAGTCACTCTGAGCTCTAAACCTGGCCCAGTGTGAGTTAGTCTGTCTGAGCGCTAAACCTGGCCCAGTGTGAGTCACTCTGAGCGCTAAACCTGGCCCAGTGTGAGTCACTCTGAGCGCTAAACCTGGCCCTGTGTGAGTCACTCTGAGCGCTAAACCTGGCCCTGTGTGAGTCACTCTGAGCGCTAAACCTGGCCCAGTGTGAGTCACTCTGAGCGCTAAACCTGGCCCAGTGTGAGTCACTCTGAGCGCTAAACCTGGCCCAGTGTGAGTCACTCTGAGCTCTAAACCTGGCCCAGTGTGAGTCACTCTGAGCGCTAAACCTGGCCCAGTGTGAGTCACTCTGAGCTCTAAACCTGGCCCAGTGTGAGTCACTCTGAGCTCTAAACCTGGCCCAGTGTGAGTCACTCTGAGCTCTAAACCTGGCCCAGTGTGAGTCACTCTGAGCTCTAAACCTGGCCCAGTGTGAGTCACTCTGAGCTCTAAACCTGGCCCAGTGTGAGTCACTCTGAGCTCTAAACCTGGCCCAGTGTGAGTCACTCTGAGCTCTAAACCTGGCCCAGTGTGAGTTACTGTCTGAGCTCTAAACCTGGCCCAGTGTGAGTTACTGTCTGAGCTCTAAACCTGGCCCAGTGTGAGTCACTCTGAGCTCTAAACCTGGCCCAGTGTGAGTCACTCTGAGCTCTAAACCTGGCCCAGTGTGAGTTACTGTCTGAGCTCTAAACCTGGCCCAGTGTGAGTCACTCTGAGCTCTAAACCTGGCCCAGTGTGAGTCACTCTGAGCTCTAAACCTGGCCCAGTGTGAGTCACTCTGAGCTCTAAACCTGGCCCAGTGTGAGTCACTCTGAGCTCTAAACCTGGCCCAGTGTGAGTCACTCTGAGCTCTAAACCTGGCCCAGTGTGAGTCACTCTGAGCTCTAAACCTGGCCCAGTGTGAGTCACTCTGAGCTCTAAACCTGGCCCAGTGTGAGTCACTCTGAGCTCTAAACCTGGCCCAGTGTGAGTCACTCTGAGCTCTAAACCTGGCCCAGTGTGAGTCACTCTGAGCTCTAAACCTGGCCCAGTGTGAGTCACTCTGAGCTCTAAACCTGGCCCAGTGTGAGTCACTCTGAGCTCTAAACCTGGCCCAGTGTGAGTCACTCTGAGCTCTAAACCTGGCCCAGTGTGAGTCACTCTGAGCTCTAAACCTGGCCCAGTGTGAGTCACTCTGAGCTCTAAACCTGGCCCAGTGTGAGTCACTCTGAGCTCTAAACCTGGCCCAGTGTGAGTCACTCTGAGCGCTAAACCTGGCCCAGTGTGAGTCACTCTGAGCGCTAAACCTGGCCGAGTGTGAGTCACTCTGAGCGCTAAACCTGGCCCAGTGTGAGTCACTCTGAGCGCTAAACCTGGCCCAGTGTGAGTCACTCTGAGCGCTAAACCTGGCCCAGTGTGAGTCACTCTGAGCGCTAAACCTGGCCCAGTGTGAGTCACTCTGAGCGCTAAACCTGGCCCAGTGTGAGTCACTCTGAGCGCTAAACCTGGCCCAGTGTGAGTCACTCTGAGCGCTAAACCTGGCCCTGTGTGAGTCACTCTGAGCGCTAAACCTGGCCCAGTGTGAGTCACTCTGAGCGCTAAACCTGGCCCAGTGTGAGTCACTCTGAGCGCTAAACCTGGCCCAGTGTGAGTCACTCTGAGCGCTAAACCTGGCCCAGTGTGAGTCACTCTGAGCGCTAAACCTGGCCCAGTGTGAGTCACTCTGAGCGCTAAACCTGGCCCAGTGTGAGTCACTCTGAGCTCTAAACCTGGCCCAGTGTGAGTCACTCTGAGCTCTAAACCTGGCCCAGTGTGAGTCACTCTGAGCTCTAAACCTGGCCCAGTGTGAGTCACTCTGAGCTCTAAACCTGGCCCAGTGTGAGTCACTCTGAGCTCTAAACCTGGCCCAGTGTGAGTTAGTCTGTCTGAGCTCTAAACCTGGCCCAGTGTGAGTTAGTCTGTCTGAGCTCTAAACCTGGCCCAGTGTGAGTTAGTCTGTCTGAGCTCTAAACCTGGCCCAGTGTGAGTCACTCTGAGCTCTAAACCTGGCCTAGTGTGAGTCACTGTCTGAGCTCTAAACATGTCCTAGTGTGAGTTACTGTCTGAGCTCTAAACCTGTCCTAGTGTGAGTTACTGTCTGTCTGAGTTCTAAACATGTCCTAGTGTGAGTTACTGTCTGAGTTCTAAACATGTCCTAGTGTGAGTTACTGTCTGAGCTCTAAACCTGTCCTAGTGTGAGTTACTGTCTGAGCTCTAAACCTGTCCTAGTGTGAGTTACTGTCTGAGCTCTAAACCTGGCCGTCTGTCTGTCTGTCTGTCTGTCTGTCTGTCTGTCTGCCTCTTTTTAAAGTAGCGTATTATATTCTGCACAACTTGTTGTGAAAGAGAATCCATGTTAGCAGGAATCCAACTGTAGTTCCTGAACAACTTGTTGTGAAAGGGAATCCATGTTAGCAGGAATCCAACTATAGTTCCTGAACAACTTGTTGTGAAAGGGAATCCATGTTAGCAGGAATCCAACTGTAGTTCCAGAACAACTTGTTGTGAAAGGGAATCCAACTGTAGTTCCTGAACAACTTGTTGTGAAAGAGAATCCAACTGTAGTTCCAGAACAACTTGTTGTGAAAGAGAATCCAACTATAGTTCCTGCACAACATATTGTGAAAGAGAATCCAACTGTAGTTCCTGAACAACTTGTTGTGAAAGAGAATCCAACTGTAGTTCCAGAACAACTTGTTGTGAAAGAGAATCCAACTATAGTTCCTGCACAACATATTGTGAAAGAGAATCCAACTGTAGTTCCAGAACAACTTGTTGTGAAAGGGAATCCAACTGTAGTTCCAGAACAACTTGTTGTGAAAGGGAATCCAACTGTAGTTCCAGAACAACTTGTTGTGAAAGGGAATCCAACTGTAGTTCCAGAACAACTTGTTGTGAAAGAGAATCCAACTGTAGTTCCAGAACAACTTGTTGTGAAAGAGAATCCAACTGTAGTTCCTGAACAACTTGTTGTGAAAGAGAATCCAACTATAGTTCCTGCACAACATATTGTGAAAGGGAATCCATGTTAGCAGGAATCCAACTATAGTTCCAGAACAACTTGTTGTGAAAGGGAATCCATGTTAGCAGGAATCCAACTATAGTTCCTGAACAACTTGTTGTGAAAGGGAATCCATGTTAGCAGGAATCCAACTATAGTTCCTGAACAACTTGTTGTGAAAGGGAATCCATGTTAGCAGGAATCCAACTGTAGTTCCTGAACAACTTGTTGTGAAAGGGAATCCATGTTAGCAGGAATCCAACTATAGTTCCAGAAGCCTGACTGGCTGCATTTGATCCTGAAGTATCCTCCCCCCACTCCATATGTTTCTGTCTCACATCCTCATCCTCCTACAATTCATTTCTATTACAAAAAAAAATCTATTTTCCCTTACCTTTCCCGTAACCGCTAACCTCGTACCCTAATTCTAAGCCTAATTGTAACCCTAAACCTCTTAAGCTTCAAATAGCCTTTGTCCTCATTGGGACGAGGGAGAATTTCCCTTGTTTTACGATCCTTGTCGGGGATTTCTGAGATTGTAGGTCCCCACAAGGATAGAAGAACCAACACACACACACACACACACACACACACACACACACACACACACACACACACACACACACACACACACACACACACACGCCACCTGCTGTCTGACACCTGTTTCTGACATATCCCTGTCATCTCCACAGATTGGCTAACAAGCAGGATCGGGACGGGGCATTGGCTGAGGCAGACATCATCGAGAACCTGTCATTGGAGAAGCTAGTGAACGAGAACAAGTGTCTCTGTCAGATCGTGAGTGATGCTGTGGTTTGTCTCTCAATACTTCACCTGTAGTAACCTGAGTACTGTGGCTATGAGGCTTTACCTTGTTAAACTACACCTGTAGTAACTGTAGTACTGTGGCTTTACCTTGTTAAACTACACCTGTAGTAACTGTAGTACTGTGGCGATGAGGCTTTACCTTGTTATAATACACCTGTAGTAACTGTAGTACTGTGGCTATGAGGCTTTACCTTGTTATACTACACCTGTAGTAACTGTAGTACTGTTGCTTTACCTTGTTAAACTACACCTGTAGTAACTGTAGTACTGTGGCTTTACCTTGTTAAACTACACCTGTAGTAACTGTAGTACTGTGGCTATGAGGCTGTACCTTGTTAAACTACACCTGTAGTAACTGTAGTACTGTGGCTATGAGGCTTTACCTTGTTACACTACACCTGTAGTAACTGTAGTACTGTGGCTATGAGGCTTTACCTTGTTAAACTACACCTGTAGTAACTGTAGTACTGTGGCTTTACCTTGTTATACTACACCTGTAGTAACTGTAGTACTGTGGCTGAGGCTTTACCTTGTTATACTACACCTGTAGTACTGTGGCTATGAGGCTTTACCTTGTTAAACTACACCTGTAGTAACTGTAGTACTGTGGCTATGAGGCTTTACCTTGTTAAACTACACCTGTAGTAACTGTAGTACTGTGGCTGAGGCTTTACCTTGTTAAACTACACCTGTAGTAACTGTAGTACTGTGGCTATGAGGCTTTACCTTGTTATACTACACCTGTAGTAACTGTAGTACTGTGGCTATGAGGCTTTACCTTGTTAAACTACACCTGTAGTAACTGTAGTACTGTGGCTATGAGACTTTACCTTGTTAAACTACACCTGTAGTAACTGTAGTACTGTGGCTATGAGGCTTTACCTTGTTAAACTACACCTGTAGTAACTGTAGTACTGTGGCTATGAGGCTTTACCTTGTTAAACTACACCTGTAGTAACTGTAGTACTGTGGCTTTACCTTGTTAAACTACACATGTAGTAACTGTAGTACTGTGGCTATGAGGCTTTACCTTGTTAAACTACACCTGTAGTAACTGTAGTACTGTGGCTATGAGGCTTTACCTTGTTAAACTACACCTGTAGTACTGTGGCTATGAGGCTTTACCTTGTTAAACTACACCTGTAGTAACTGTAGTACTGTGGCTATGAGACTTTACCTTGTTAAACTACACCTGTAGTAACTGTAGTACTGTGGCTATGAGGCTTTACCTTGTTAAACTACACCTGTAGTAACTGTAGTACTGTGGCTATGAGTCTTTACCTTGTTAAACTACACCTGTAGTAACTGTAGTACTGTGGCTATGAGGCTTTACCTTGTTAAACTACACCTGTAGTACTGTGGCTATGAGGCTGTACCTTGTTAAACTACACCTGTAGTAACTGTAGTACTGTGGCTTTGAGGCTGTACCGTGTTGCAGCTGGTCAGGATTGTTCTTCAAACATTATATTAGCAAAGAGTTCCTCTTGGTGTCAACAATGACCCCTCCCTATTGTTCTCTCTCTTGTGAGAATATCTGTCTATAAAATATATGAGTTAAGAAATCAAATGTTGTGTGACATTGTCTCTCTATCCGTCTGACTTCCTGTGTGTTTTCAGGAGCCGTGTTCTGCCGTTCTGGGCCGTGGTAAGAAGGGGGACAAGTCCATCAGGAACGGACTCAACTGGCTGCTCAACAACATCGCTAAAGACTACGAAGCCATCTCTGAACGCGTCCGGAAGGACACGGCCGAACAGAGGGCTCAGGAGGAACAGGAGAAGAAAGAGAGACAGGAGAGAGTACGGAGGATACGGGAGGAGAGGTGAGGGGGAGGAGGAGGAGGAGAGGTGAGGGGGAGGAGGAGGAGAGGTGAGGGGGAGGAGGAGGAGAGGTGAGGGGGAGGAGGAGGAGAGGTGAGGGGGAGGAGGAGGAGAGGTGAGGGGGAGGAGGAGGAGAGGTGAGGGGGAGGAGGAGGAGAGGTGAGGGGGAGGAGGAGGAGGGGTGAGGAGGAGGAGGAGAGGTGAGGGGGAGGAGGAGGAGGAGAGGTGAGGGGGAGGAGGAGGAGGAGAGGTGAGGGGGAGGAGGAGGAGGAGAGGTGAGGGGGAGGAGGAGGAGGAGAGGTGAGGGGGAGGAGGAGGAGGAGAGGTGAGGGGGAGGAGGAGAGGTGAGGGGGAGGAGGAGGAGGAGAGGTGAGGGGGAGGAGGAGGAGGAGAGGTGAGGGGGAGGAGGAGGAGGAGAGGTGAGGGGGAGGAGGAGGAGGAGAGGTGAGGGGGAGGAGGAGAGGTGAGGGGGAGGAGGAGAGGTGAGGGGGAGGAGGAGAGGTGAGGGGGAGGAGGAGGAGGAGAGGTGAGGGGGAGGAGGAGGAGGAGAGGTGAGGGGGAGGAGGAGGAGGAGAGGTGAGGGGGAGGAGGAGGAGGAGAGGTGAGGGGGAGGAGGAGGAGGAGAGGTGAGGGGGAGGAGGAGGAGGTGAGGGGGAGGAGGAGGAGGAGAGGTGAGGGGGAGGAGGAGGAGGAGAGGTGAGGGGGAGGAGGAGGAGGAGAGGTGAGGAGGAGGAGGAGGAGAGGTGAGGGGGAGGAGGAGGAGAGGTGAGGGGGAGGAGGAGGAGAGGTGAGGGGGAGGAGGAGGAGAGGTGAGGGGGAGGAGGAGAGGTGAGGGGGAGGAGGAGAGGTGAGGGGGAGGAGGAGGAGGAGAGGTGAGGGGGAGGAGGAGGAGGAGAGGTGAGGGGGAGGAGGAGGAGGAGAGGTGAGGGGGAGGAGGAGGAGGAGAGGTGAGGGGGAGGAGGAGGAGGAGAGGTGAGGGGGAGGAGGAGGAGGAGAGGTGAGGGGGAGGAGGAGGAGAGGTGAGGGGGAGGAGGAGGAGAGGTGAGGGGGAGGAGGAGGAGAGGTGAGGGGGAGGAGGAGGAGAGGTGAGGGGGAGGAGGAGGAGAGGTGAGGGGGAGGTGGAGGAGAGGTGAGGGGGAGGTGGAGGAGAGGTGAGGGGGAGGTGGAGGAGAGGTGAGGGGGAGGTGGAGGAGAGATGAGGGGGAGAGGTGAGGAGGAGGAGGAGTGACGGGTGACAGGGACGATACAGTAGACAATAGGAGAGATATCACACCTCAGTGACGGGGACAATACAGTAGACAATAGGAGAGATACCACACCTTAGTGACGGGGACAATACAGTAGACAATAGGAGAGATATCACACCTTAGTGACGGGGACAATACAGTAGACAATAGGAGAGATATCACACCTTAGTGACAGGGACAATACAGTAGACAATAGGAGAGATATCACACCTTAGTGACGGGGACAATACAGTAGACAATAGGAGAGATATCACACCTTAGTGATGGGAACATTAACCAGCTGGTTAGGAGAGATATCACACCTTAGTGACAGGAACATTAACCAGCTGAATTTTAGGCTGTCATTGACTTGCCTAGTTAAAATGTTAGGTAAAA
Organism: Salvelinus fontinalis; assembly: GCF_029448725.1. Classification (NCBI taxonomy): domain Eukaryota; kingdom Metazoa; phylum Chordata; class Actinopteri; order Salmoniformes; family Salmonidae; genus Salvelinus; species Salvelinus fontinalis. The sequence goes on from NW_026600226.1 coordinate 69,519, forward strand.
ATAAAGTCCTTTTTGTTTCCCTGTTCCCAGAGACCGTCAGGAGAGAGAGGAGGCGGAGAGGGAGGGTCGGACACTGCAGGAGGAGGAGGAGACCGACGACGTACCCAGCCCCTTCCAGCCAATAGGCAACGTCATCAATGAGGTGTGGAATACACTGGGCCAATCAGCATCACTTTTGTTGATTTGTTTTGAAATGGCACCCTATTCCCTATGTAGTGCACTAGTTTTGACCAGAGCCCTATAGAACCCTATTCCCTATATAGTGCACTACTTTAGACCAGGGCCCTATGGAACCCTACTCCCTATATAGTGCACTACTTTAGACCAGGGCCCTATAGAACCCTATTCCCTATATAGTGCACTAGTTTTGACCAGTGCCCTATAGAACCATATTCCCTATGTAGTGCACTAGTTGTGACCAGAGCCCTATGGCACCCTATTCCCTATGTAGTGCACTAGTTTTGACCTGAGCCCTATGTGTTCGTTGTAGTGTCCCCTTTAGGGAATAGGGTGCCATTTGAGCCGCACAGTCAATGGGGTGGGTGTTCCAGCTGTGTTAATGTGTGTATGCCATGGGGTGGTTCCAGCTGTATTAATGCCATGGGGTGTTTCCAGCTGTATTAATGCCATGGGGTGGTTCCAGCTGTATTAATGCCATGGGGTGGTTCCAGCTGTATTAATGCCATGGGGTGGTTCCAGCTGTATTAATGACATGGGGTGTTTCCAGCTGTATTAACGCCATGGGGTGGTTCCAGCTGTATTAATGCCAGGGGGTGGTTCCAGCTGTATTAATGCCATGGGGTGTTTCTAGCTGTATTAATGCCATGGGGTGGTTCCAGCTGTATTAATGCCATGGGGTGGTTCCAGCTGTATTAATGCCACGGGGTGGTTCCAGCTGTATTAATGCCACGGGGTGGTTCCAGCCGTATTAATGACATGGGGTGGTTCCAGCCGTATTAATGCCGTGGGGTGGTTCCAGCTGTATTAATGCCATGGGGTGGTTCCAGCTGTATTAACGCCATGGGGTGGTTCCAGCTGTATTAATGCCATGGGGTGGTTCCAGCTGTATTAATGTCATGGGGTGGTTCCAGCTGTATTAATGCCGTGGGGTGTTCCAGCTGTATTAATGCCATGGGGTGGTTCCAGCTGTATTAACGCCATGGGGTGGTTCCAGCTGTATTAATGCCGTGGGGTGTTCCAGCTGTATTAATGCCAGGGGGTGGTTCCAGCTGTATTAATGCCATGGGGTGTTTCCAGCTGTATTAATGCCATGGGGTGTTTCCAGCTGTATTAATGCCATGGGGTGTTTCCAGCTGTATTAATGCCATGGGGTGTTCCAGCTGTATTAATGCCATGGGGTGTTCCAGCTGTATTAATGCCATGGGGTGTTTCCAGCTGTATTAATGCCATGGGGTGGTTCCAGCTGTATTAATGCCATGGGGTGTTCCAGCTGTATTAATGCCATGGGGTGTTCCAGCTGTATTAATGCCATGGGGTGTTCCAGCTGTATTAATGCCATGGGGTGTTTCCATCTGTATTAATGCCATGGGGGGGTTCCAGCTGTATTAATGCCGTGGGGTGGTTCCAGCTGTATTAATGCCGTGGGGTGGTTCCAGTTGTATTAATGCCGTGGGGTGGTTCCAGCTGTATTAATGCCACGGGGTGGTTCCAGCTGTATTAATGCCATGGGGTGGTTCCAGCTGTATTAATGCCATGGGGTGGTTCCAGCTGTATTAATGCCACGGGGTGGTTCCAGCTGTATTAACGCCACGGGGTGGTTCCAGCTGTATTAACGCCATGGGGTGGTTCCTGCTGTATTAATGCCATGGGGTGGTTCCAGCTGTATTAACGCCATGGGGTGGTTCCAGCTGTATTAACGCCATGGGGTGGTTCCAGCTGTATTAATGCCATGGGGTGTTTCCAGCTGTGTTAATGCCATGGGGTGTTCCAGCTGTGTTAATGTCATGGGGTGGTTCCAGCTGTATTAATGCCAGGGGGTGTTCCAGCTGTATTAATGCCATGGGATAGTTCCAGCTGTATTAATGCCAGGGGGTGTTCCAGCTGTATTAATGCCATGGGATAGTTCCAGCTGTATTAATGCCATGGGGTGGTTCCAGCTGTATTAATGCCATGGGGTGTTCCAGCTGTATTAACGCCATGGGGTGGTTCCAGCTGTATTAATGCCATGGGGTGGTTCCAGCTGTGTTAATGCCATGGGGTGTTCCAGCTGTGTTAATGTCATGGGGTGGTTCCAGCTGTATTAATGCCATGGGGTGTTCCAGCTGTGTTAATGCCATGGGGTGTTCCAGCTGTATTAATGCCATGGGGTGGTTCAACTGTATTAATGGGTGTGTGCCATGTGTGTTCCATCCATGCAGAATGAAGACAAGCTGAAGAAGAGACAGACAGGAGGGCAGGGTGGTGGTGCCAACGATGCCAGCGAAGGAAGGCAGGAAGAGGAAGAGGAGGAGGAGGAAGAGGACAGCGAGAGACAGACTCCAGAGAGCAGCGCAGTATCAGTGGAGCAGACTAAGAAGAAGACTAGTAAACTGAGACTGAAGAGGAAACACAGAGTGGACCCTCTGAGGACGGAGGAGACAGCTGGCCCCGAGAGCCCCACACCTCCACCACTACCTGGTGAGACACACACACACACACACACACACACACACACACACACACACACACACACACACACACACACACACACACACACACACACACACTTAAACATTACGTAGGTGTGGCAGACCAATGACTGGGCTGGAACACAGTTTAATCAGTATTAATGAACATGTTGATTTAGTTGTTGTTTTAGTGGGATGGGCTTCTCTTAATAATCTGTTGTGTTGTTATAGTGGGATGGGCTTCTCTTAATAATCTGTTGTGTTGTTGTTTTAGTGGGATGGGCTTCTCTTAATAATCTGTTGTGTTGTTGTTTTAGTGGGATGGGCTTCTCTTAATAATCTGTGTTGTTGTTATAGTGGGATGGGCTTCTCTTAATAATCTGTGTTGTTGTTATAGTGGGATGGGCTTCTCTTAATAATCTGTTGTGTTATAGTGGGATGGGCTTCTCTTAATAATCTGTGTTGTTATAGTGGGATGGGCTTCTCTTAATAATCTGTTGTGTTGTTATAGTGGGATGGGCTTCTCTTAATAATCTGTGTTGTTATAGTGGGATGGGCTTCTCTTAATAATCTGTGTTGTTGTTATAGTGGGATGGGCTTCTCTTAATAATCTGTGTTGTTGTTTTAGTGGGATGGGCTTCTCTTAATAATCTGTTGTGTTGTTGTTATAGTGGGATGGGCTTCTCTTAATAATCTGTTTTGTTGTTTTAGTGGGATGGGCTTCTCTTAATAATCTGTTGTGTTGTTGTTATAGTGGGATGGGCTTCTCTTAATAATCTGTGTTGTTTTAGTGGGATGGGCTTCTCTTAATAATCTGTTGTGTTGTTGTTATAGTGGGATGGGCTTCTCTTAATAATCTGTGTTGTTGTTTTAGTGGGATGGGCTTCTCTTAATAATCTGTTGTGTTGTTTTAGTGGGATGGGCTTCTCTTAATAATCTGTGTTGTTATAGTGGGATGGGCTTCTCTTAATAATCTGTTGTGTTGTTATAGTGGGATGGGCTTCTCTTAATAATCTGTTGTGTTGTTGTTTTAGTGGGATGGGCTTCTCTTAACAATCTGTGTTGTTGTTATAGTGGGATGGGCTACTCTTAACAATCTGTGTTGTTGTTATAGTGGGATGGGCTTCTCTCAATAATCTGTTGTGTTGTTTTAGTGGGATGGGCTTCTCTTAATAATCTGTTGTTGTTTTAGTGGGATGGGCTTCTCTTAATAATCTGTTGTTGTTTTAGTGGGATGGGCTTCTCTTAATAATCTGTTGTTGTTTTAGTGGGATGGGCTTCTCTTAATAATCTGTTGTGTTGTTGTTTTAGTGGGATGGGCTTCTCTTAATAATCTGTGTTGTTTTAGTGGGATGGGCTTCTCTTAATAATCTGTTGTGTTGTTGTTTTAGTGGGATGGGCTTCTCTTAATAATCTGTGTTGTTATAGTGGGATGGGCTTCTCTTAACAATCTGTTGTGTTGTTGTTATAGTGGGATGGGCTTCTCTTAATAATCTGTGTTGTTATAGTGGGATGGGCTTCTCTTAATAATCTGTGTTGTTATAGTGGGATGGGCTTCTCTTAATAATCTGTTGTGTTGTTATAGTGGGATGGGCTTCTCTTAATAATCTGTTGTGTTGTTGTTTTAGTGGGATGGGCTTCTCTTAACAATCTGTGTTGTTGTTATAGTGGGATGGGCTTCTCTCAATAATCTGTTGTGTTGTTTTAGTGGGATGGGCTTCTCTTAATAATCTGTTGTTGTTTTAGTGGGATGGGCTTCTCTTAATAATCTGTTGTTGTTTTAGTGGGATGGGCTTCTCTTAATAATCTGTGTTGTTGTTTTAGTGGGATGGGCTTCTCTTAATAATCTGTGTTGTTGTTTTAGTGGGATGGGCTTCTCTTAATAATCTGTGTTGTTTTAGTGGGATGGGCTTCTCTTAATAATCTGTGTTGTTTTAGTGGGATGGGCTTCTCTTAATAATCTGTTGTGTTGTTGTTTTAGTGGGATGGGCTTCTCTTAATAATCTGTTGTGTTGTTGTTATAGTGGGATGGGCTTCTCTTAATAATCTGTGTTGTTGTTATAGTGGGATGGGCTTCTCTTAATAATCTGTTGTTGTTTTAGTGGGATGGGCTTCTCTTAATAATCTGTTGTGTTGTTTTAGTGGGATGGGCTTCTCTTAATAATCTGTTGTTGTTATAGTGGGATGGGCTTCTCTTAATAATCTGTGTTGTTGTTATAGTGGGATGGCCTTCTCTTAATAATCTGTGTTGTTATAGTGGGATGGGCTTCTCTTAATAATCTGTTGTGTTGTTATAGTGGGATGGGCTTCTCTTAATAATCTGTTGTGTTGTTGTTTTAGTGGGATGGGCTTCTCTTAACAATCTGTTGTGTTGTTGTTTTAGTGGGATGGGCTTCTCTTAACAATCTGTGTTGTTGTTTTAGTGGGATGGGCTTCTCTTAATAATCTGTGTTGTTATAGTGGGATGGGCTTCTCTTAATAATCTGTGTTGTTTTAGTGGGATGGGCTTCTCTTAATAATCTGTGTTGTTATAGTGGGATGGGCTTCTCTTAATAATCTGTGTTGTTGTTATAGTGGGATGGGCTTCTCTTAATAATCTGTGTTGTTGTTATAGTGGGATGGGCTTCTCTTAATAATCTGTGTTGTTGTTTTAGTGGGATGGGCTTCTCTTAATAATCTGTGTTGTTGTTTTAGTGGGATGGGCTTCTCTTAATAATCTGTGTTGTTGTTATAGTGGGATGGGCTTCTCTTAATAATCTGTTGTGTTGTTGTTATAGTGGGATGGGCTTCTCGTAATAATCTGTTGTATTGTTGTTTTAGTGGGATGGGCTTCTCTCAATAATCTGTATTGTTGTTTTAGTGGGATGGGCTTCTCTCAATAATCTGTATTGTTGTTATAGTGGGATGGGCTTCTCTTAATAATCTGTTGTATTGTTGTTATAGTGGGATGGGCTTCTCTTAATAATCTGTTGTGTTGTTGTTATAGTGGGATGGGCTTCTCTTAATAATCTGTGTTGTTGTTATAGTGGGATGGGCTTCTCTTAATAATCTGTTGTTGTTTTAGTGGGATGGGCTTCTCTTAATAATCTGTTGTGTTGTTTTAGTGGGATGGGCTTCTCTTAATAATCTGTGTTGTTGTTTTAGTGGGATGGGCTTCTCTTAATAATCTGTTGTGTTGTTGTTGTAGTGGGATGGGCTTCTCTTAATAATCTGTTGTGTTGTTGTTGTAGTGGGATGGGCTTCTCTTAATAATCTGTTGTGTTGTTGTTGTAGTGGGATGGGCTTCTCTTAATAATCTGTTGTATTGTTGTTTTAGTGGGATGGGATTCTCTTAATAATCTGTTGTATTTATAGTGGGATGGGCTTCTCTTAATAATCTGTTGTGTTGTTATAGTGGGATGGGCTTCTCTTAATAATCTGTTGTATTTATAGTGGGATGGGCTTCTCTTAATAATCTGTTGTGTTGTTGTTTTAGTGGGATGGGCTTCTCTTAATAATCTGTGTTGTTGTTTTAGTGGGATGGGCTTCTCTTAATAATCTGTTGTGTTGTTGTTTTAGTGGGATGGGCTTCTCTTAATAATCTGTTGTGTTGTTGTTTTAGTGGGATGGGCTTCTCTTAATAATCTGTTGTGTTGTTGTTTTAGTGGGATGGGCTTCTCTTAATAATCTGTGTTGTTGTTTTAGTGGGATGGGCTTCTCTTAATAATCTGTTGTGTTGTTGTTATAGTGGGATGGGCTTCTCTTAATAATCTGTGTTGTTGTTTTAGTGGGATGGGCTTCTCTTAATAATCTGTGTTTTTGTTTTAGTGGGATGGGCTTCTCTTAATAATCTGTTGTGTTGTTGTTTTAGTGGGATGGGCTTCTCTTAATAATCTGTGTTGTTTTAGTGGGATGGGCTTCTCTTAATAATCTGTGTTGTTTTAGTGGGATGGGCTTCTCTTAATAATCTGTGTTGTTGTTTTAGTGGGATGGGCTTCTCTTAATAATCTGTTGTGTTGTTGTTTTAGTGGGATGGGCTTCTCTTAATAATCTGTTGTTGTTATAGTGGGATGGGCTTCTCTTAATAATCTGTGTTGTTGTTATAGTGGGATGGCCTTCTCTTAATAATCTGTGTTGTTATAGTGGGATGGGCTTCTCTTAATAATCTGTTGTGTTGTTATAGTGGGATGGGCTTCTCTTAATAATCTGTTGTGTTGTTGTTTTAGTGGGATGGGCTTCTCTTAACAATCTGTTGTGTTGTTGTTTTAGTGGGATGGGCTTCTCTTAACAATCTGTGTTGTTGTTTTAGTGGGATGGGCTTCTCTTAATAATCTGTGTTGTTATAGTGGGATGGGCTTCTCTTAATAATCTGTGTTGTTTTAGTGGGATGGGCTTCTCTTAATAATCTGTTGTGTTGTTGTTATAGTGGGATGGGCTTCTCTTAATAATCTGTGTTGTTGTTATAGTGGGATGGGCTTCTCTTAATAATCTGTGTTGTTGTTTTAGTGGGATGGGCTTCTCTTAATAATCTGTGTTGTTGTTTTAGTGGGATGGGCTTCTCTTAATAATCTGTGTTGTTATAGTGGGATGGGCTTCTCTTAATAATCTGTGTTGTTGTTATAGTGGGATGGGCTTCTCTTAATAATCTGTGTTGTTGTTATAGTGGGATGGGCTTCTCTTAATAATCTGTGTTGTTGTTTTAGTGGGATGGGCTTCTCTTAATAATCTGTGTTGTTGTTTTAGTGGGATGGGCTTCTCTTAATAATCTGTGTTGTTGTTTTAGTGGGATGGGCTTCTCTTAATAATCTGTGTTGTTGTTATAGTGGGATGGGCTTCTCTTAATAATCTGTTGTATTGTTGTTATAGTGGGATGGGCTTCTCTTAATAATCTGTTGTGTTGTTGTTATAGTGGGATGGGCTTCTCGTAATAATCTGTTGTATTGTTGTTTTAGTGGGATGGGCTTCTCTCAATAATCTGTATTGTTGTTTTAGTGGGATGGGCTTCTCTCAATAATCTGTATTGTTGTTATAGTGGGATGGGCTTCTCTTAATAATCTGTTGTATTGTTGTTATAGTGGGATGGGCTTCTCTTAATAATCTGTTGTGTTGTTGTTATAGTGGGATGGGCTACTCCCATAATGTCTCGGCTTCCCAAACTGGAGCCTCTTGGCGATAGGAGCCGATCTGGTAATGCTGTTTAAAGTGACTGTCTAGACCTGTCATCTGACTAACTCCACCACCACTAACTAACTACTAACTAACCGTCTTGTCTGTTCTTCATCTAGCAGCCTGTTCATGTCATGCCATTACCTCTCTGTCTACAGAGCATGTTAAACACCACTGACCCCATTACCTCTCTGTCTACAGAGCATGTTAAACACCACCGACCCCATTACCTCTCTGTCTACAGAGCATGTTAAACACCACCGACCCCATTACCTCTCTGTCTACAGAGCATGTTAAACACCACTGACCCCATTACCTCTCTGTCTACAGAGCATGTTAAACACCACTGACCCCATTACCTCTCTGTCTACAGAGCATGTTAAACACCACCGACCCCATTACCCCTCTGTCTACAGAGCATGTTAAACACCACCGACCCCATTACCCCTCTCTGTCTACAGAGCATGTTAAACACCACTGACCCCATTACCTCTGTCTACAGAGCATGTTAAACACTGACCCCATTACCTCTCTGTCTACAGAGCATGTTAAACACCACTGACCCCATTACCTCTCTGTCTACAGAGCATGTTAAACACCACCGACCCCATTACCTCTCTGTCTACAGAGCATGTTAAACACCACCGACCCCATTACCTCTCTGTCTACAGAGCATGTTAAACACCACTGACCCCATTACCTCTCTGTCTACAGAGCATGTTAAACAACACTGACCCCATTACCTCTCTGTCTACAGAGCATGTTAAACACCACTGACCCCATTACCTCTCTGTCTACAGAGCATGTTAAACACCACTGACCCCATTACCCCTCTCTGTCTACAGAGCATGTTAAACACCACTGACCCCATTACCCCTCTCTGTCTACAGAGCATGTTAAACACCACTGACCCCATTACCTCTCTGTCTACAGAGCATGTTAAACACCACTGACCCCATTACCTCTCTGTCTACAGAGCATGTTAAACACCACTGACCCCATTACCTCTGTCTACAGAGCATGTTAAACACCACTGACCCCATTACCCCTCTGTCTACAGAGCATGTCATCCTACATGGTCTTCTCTGTCTGATGGAAGTTGGATTAAATCTCTCTGTTGATCCTCCATACATCCTACATGCCAGCTGTGCCCTGTCTCTTTAGGTCATCTCCATGTATGGGCTGTATGTCGTTGACCGTGTTAATATTGTACAGGAAGTTGTCAGAACACATTTCTGACATGCTGTGTGTTTTTTGATTTCAGCTAACAGAAACCAGTAGCCAGCCTTACATAGATGTAGCTAATTTAGTCCTGTCTCCTCCTCTCTCCTCCTCCTCCTCCTCTTCCTCCTCTCTCCTCCTCCTCCTCACTCTCTTAGAGTTCTTCGGCAAGCCCCTCCCCCCTGTGGCCAACCGCCAACAACGACCTAACAGCGACACTCATGATGTCATATCCTAGCCCCTCCCCTCCCGTGGCCAACCACCAACAACGACCTAACAGCGACGTTCATGATGTCATATCCTAGCCCCTCCCCTCCCGTGGCCAACCGCCAACAACGACCTAACGGCGACGTTCATGATGTCATATCCTAGCCCCTCCCCCCCCGTGGCCAACCGCCAACAACGACCTAACAGCGACGTTCATGATGTCATATCCTAGCCCCTCCCCCCCCGTGGCCAACCGCCAACAACGACCTAACAGCGACGTTCATGATGTCATATCCTAGCCCCTCCCCCCCCGTGGCCAACCGCCAACAACGACCTAACGGCGACGTTCATGATGTCATATCCTAGCCCCTCCCCCCCCGTGGCCAACCGCCAACAACGACCTAACAGCGACGTTCATGATGTCATATCCTAGCCCCTCCCCCCCCGTGGCCAACCGCCAACAACGACCTAACAGCGACGTTCATGATGTCATATCCTAGCCCCTCCCCTCCACCAGGCTACTCCTTCCTTACCTGATTGGTTTTTCCAACCCCAAGCCCCACCTTCAATTCAAACAACATTATTTGTCCTCTGAAGACAATTATATTAGGCTTTGACCTGACCCCTTATCTTTATATTAGGACCTGACCCCTTATCTTTATATTAGGCTTTGACCTGACCCCTTATCTTTATATTAGGACCTGACCCCTTATCTTTATATTAGGCTTTGACCTGACCCCTTATCTTTATATTAGGACCTGACCCCTTATCTTTATATTAGGACCTGACCCCTTATCTTTATATTAGGACCTGACCCCTTATCTTTATATTAGGACCTGACCCCTTATCTTTATATTAGGACCTGACCCCTTATCTTTATATTAGGACCTGACCCCTTATCTTTATATTAGGACCTGACCCCTTATCTTTATATTAGGACCTGACCCCTTATCTTTATATTAGGACCTGACCCCTTATCTTTATATTAGGACCTGACCCCTTATCTTTATATTAGGACCTGACCCCTCATCTTTATATTAGGCTTTGACCTCACCCCCAAATCAGTTTCTTTGGTTTCTTTTCAAAGTACGTGCTGTATAGAGGTCTACAGACTTCACCAGCAGCAGAGAAGACGCTCCCAAGACCAAGGAACCGCCGCCACCGTCGTCCTCGAGCTCACAGGACTACGATGGTGGAGCGGACTGGGTGGGCCCTGGAGAGAGACGGAGGAGGACTGGGTGGGCCCTGGAGAGAGACGGAGGAGGACTGAGTGGGCCCTGGGGAGAGACGGAGGAGGACTGGGTGGGCCCTGGGGAGAGACGGAGGAGGACTGGGTGGGCCCTGGGGAGAGACGGAGGAGGACTGGGTGGGCCCTGGGGAGAGACGGAGGAGGAGGACTGGGTGGGCCCTGGGGAGAGACGGAGGAGGAGGACTGGGTGGGCCCTGGGGAGAGACGGAGGAGGACTGGGTGGGCCCTGGAGAGAGACGGAGGAGGACTGAGTGGGCCCTGGGGAGAGACGGAGGAGGACTGGGTGGGCCCTGGGGAGAGACGGAGGAGGACTGGGTGGGCCCTGGGGAGAGACGGAGGAGGACTGGGTGGGCCCTGGGGAGAGACGGAGGAGGACTGGGTGGGCCCTGGAGAGAGACGGAGGAGGACTGGGTGGGCCCTGGAGAGAGACGGAGGAGGACTGGGTGGGCCCTGGGGAGAGACGGAGGAGGACTGGGTGGGCCCTGGGGAGAGACGGAGGAGGACTGGGTGGGCCCTGGGGAGAGACGGAGGAGGACTGGGTGGGCCCTGGGGAGAGACGGAGGAGGACTGGGTGGGCCCTGGGGAGAGACGGAGGAGGAGGACTGGGTGGGCCCTGGGGAGAGACGGAGGAGGACTGGGTGGGCCCTGGGGAGAGACGGAGGAGGACTGGGTGGGCCCTGGGGAGAGACGGAGGAGGACTGGGTGGGCCCTGGGGAGAGACGGAGGAGGACTGGGTGGGCCCTGGGGAGAGACGGAGGAGGACTGGGTGGGCCCTGGGGAGAGACGGAGGAGGACTGAGTGGGCCCTGGGGAGAGACGGAGGAGGACTGGGTGGGCCCTGGGGAGAGACGGAGGAGGACTGGGTGGGCCCTGGGGAGAGACTGAGGAGGATGACTGGGTGGGCCCTGGGGAGAGACTGAGGAGGAGGACTGGGTGGGCCCTGGGGAGAGACTGAGGATGACTGGGTGGGCCCTGGGGAGAGACGGAGGATGACTGGGTGGGCCCTGGGGAGAGACTGAGGATGACTGGGTGGGCCCTGGGGAGAGACGGAGGATGACTGGGTGGGCCCTGGGGAGAGACGGAGGATGACTGGGTGGGCCCTGGGGAGAGACGGAGGATGACTGGGTGGGCCCTGGGGAGAGACGGAGGATGACTGGGTGGGCCCTGGACACAGACTGAGTCATATTCATTAGGCACCAAAACAGACAACCAGGGAAAGTGACCGATGATGAACACGTGTTTCCGGTATGTGTTTCAAAACATTTTAGTACGATGTGTCCTAATGAATAGGGACCAAGTTGTCACTGAACAGCACAGCATTGTGTTAAACACAGACTGAGAAATAAATGCATATTGATGTGGACTTTATGGATAGTTATATGTATCTATGTGTATATCACATATATATCTCACACACACACACACACACACACACACACACACACACACACACACACACACACACACACACACACACACACACACACACATATATATCTCACACACACACATATATATCTCACACACACACACACACACACACACACACACACACACACACACACATATATATCTCACACACACACTGAGTGGACAAAACATTAAGAACACCTGCTCTGTCCATGACACAGACTGACCAGGTGAATCCAGGTGAAACCTATGATCCCTTATTGATGTCACTTGTTAAATCCACTTCAATCAGTGTATAAGAAGACGGGGAGGAGACGGGGTTTAAAGAAGGACTTTCAAGCCTCGAGACAATTGAGACGTGGATTGCGAATGTTTCAAGACAAAAAGATTTTAGTGCCTTTTTTTTTAACGGAGTATGGTACTAAGTGCCAGTCGCCCCGGTTTGTGTCAAGAACTGCAAAGCTACTGTTTCCCGCATGTATCTTGGATGGTCCACCATCCAAATGACATCTAGCCAATTTGACACAACTGTGGGAAGCATTGGAGTCAACACTGGGCCGGCGTCCCCGTGGAGTCGACACGGGGCCCTGTGGAGTCGACACGGGGCCGGCGTCCCCGTGGAACGCTTTCGACACCTTGTGAAGTCCATGTCCCGAAGAATTGAGGCTTTTCTGAGCGGGAGGGGGAGGGGGGAAGGGGGGTACAACTCAATATTTTGGTGTTCCTAATGTTTAGTATAGTTGGTGTGTGTATATAACTTTGCGTTGCAGTTATTTCATTGGTCTCATCCTGTTTTAATCTGACTAAAACATCCTCCCTGGACGCTAGAAACCTGTCCTCTATATTCTTAGTCCCTGTTTTAATCTGACTAAAACCTGTCCACTTTATTCTTAGTCCCTGTTTTAATCTGACTAAAACCTGCCCACTTTATTCTTAGTCCCTGTTTTAATCTGACTAAAACCTGTCCACTTTATTCTTAGTCCCTGTTTTAATCTGAATAAAACCTGTCCACTTTATTCTTAGTCCCTGTTTTAATCTGACTAAAACCTGTCCACTTTATTCTTAGTCCCTGTTTTAATCTGAATAAAACCTGTCCACTTTATTCTTAGTCCCTGTTTTAATCTGACTAAAACCTGTCCACTTTATTCTTAGTCCCTGTTTTAATCTGACTAAAACCTGCCCACTTTATTCTTAGTCCCTGTTTTAATCTGACTAAAACCTGTCCACTTTATTCTTAGTCCCTGTTTTAATCTGAATAAAACCTGTCCACTTTATTCTTAGTCCCTGTTTTAATCTGACTAAAACCTGTCCACTTTATTCTTAGTCCCTGTTTTAATCTGACTAAAACCTGTCCACTTTATTCTTAGTCCCTGTTTTAATCTGACTAAAACCTGTCCACTTTATTCTTAGTCCCTGTTTTAATCTGACTAAAACCTGTCCACTTTATTCTTAGTCCCTGTTTTAATCTGACTAAAACCTGTCCACTTTATTCTTAGTCCCTGTTTTAATCTGACTAAAACCTGTCCACTTTATTCTTAGTCCCTGTTTTAATCTGACTAAAACCTGTCCACTTTATTCTTAGTCCCTGTTTTAATCTGAATAAAACCTGTCCACTTTATTCTTAGTCCCTGTTTTAATCTGACTAAAACATCCTCCCTGGACGCTAGAAACCTGTCCACTTTATTCTTAGTCCCTGTTTAATTTTTCCCCCTGCTAATAATATCAGTATTATAGGGTGTACTGTCTGTAATGTTATATTCACTACTCTACAGTCTGTAATGTTATATTCACTACTCTACAGTCTGTAATGTTATATTCACTACATACTGTACTCTACAGTCATTTGAAAATGTCTTCTCTCAACGTATAGCTTTCAATGATGACACTTGAATGATATTTTGACCATTGTTGGTATTGTTGATGTACATGAACTGGTACATCATAGTTACCTGGCTTTATACATGTATATATATATATTACCCCTGAGCCCTGGCCCAGAGCTACTCTTCTGTCTGTCCTTTGTCTAGCTCTGGTCCAGGGTGTTGTTACTCAGTCCCCCTAGTAGAGGGCCCTGGACCAGAGCTACTCTTCTGTCTGTCCTTTGTCTAGCTCTGGTCCAGAGTGTTGTTACTCAGTCCCCCTAGTAGAGGGCCCTGGACCAGAGCTACTCTTCTGTCTGTCCTTTGTCTAGCTCTGGTCCAGGGTGTTGTTACTCAGTCCCCCTAGTAGAGGGCCCTGGACCAGAGCTACTCTTCTGTCTGTCCTTTGTCTAGCTCTGGTCCAGAGTGTTGTTACTCAGTCCCCCTAGTAGAGGGCCCTGGACCAGAGCTACTCTTCTGTCTGTCCTTTGTCTAGCTCTGGTCCAGGGTGTTGTTACTCAGTCCCCCTAGTAGAGGGCCCTGGACCAGAGCTACTCTTCTGCCTGTCCTTTGTCTAGCTCTGGTCCAGAGTGTTGTTACTCAGTCCCCCTAGTAGAGGGCCCTGGACCAGAGCTACTCTTCTGCCTGTCCTTTGTCTAGCTCTGGTCCAGAGTGTTGTTACTCAGTCCCCCTAGTAGAGGGCCCTGGACCAGAGCTACTCTTCTGCCTGTCCTTTGTCTAGCTCTGGTCCAGAGTGTTGTTACTCAGTCCCCCTAGTAGAGGGCCCTGGACCAGAGCTACTCTTCTGCCTGTCCTTTGTCTAGCTCTGGTCCAGAGACTGACCCCGTTTCTACACTGCATCAAGACTGACCCGTTTCTACACTGCATCAAGACTGACCCCGTTTCTACACTGCATCGAGACTGACCCCGTTTCTACACCCCATCGAGACTGACCCCGTTTCTACACTCCATCGAGACTGACCCCGTTTCTACACTCCATCGAGACTGACCCCGTTTCTACACTCCATCGAGACTGACCCCGTTTCTACACTCCATCGAGACTGACCCCGTTTCTACACTCCATCGAGACTGACCCCGTTTCTACACCGCATCGAGACTGACCCCGTTTCTACGCCGCATCGAGACTGACCCCGTTTCTACACCGCATCGAGACTGGCCCCGTTTCTACACCGCATCGAGACTGGCCCCGTTTCTACACCGCATCGAGACTGGCCCCGTTTCTACACCGCATCGAGACTGGCCCCGTTTCTACACCGCATCGAGACTGGCCCCGTTTCTACACCGCATCGAGACTGGCCCCGTTTCTACACCGCATCGAGACTGGCCCCGTTTCTACACCGCATCGAGACTGGCCCCGTTTCTACACCGCATCGAGACTGGCCCCGTTTCTACACCGCATCGAGACTGGCCCCGTTTCTACACCGCATCGAGACTGGCCCCGTTTCTACACCGCATCGAGACTGGCCCCGTTTCTACACCGCATCGAGACTGGCCCCGTTTCTACACCGCATCGAGACTGGCCCCGTTTCTACACCGCATCGAGACTGACCCCGTTTCTACACCGCATCGAGACTGACCCCGTTTCTACACCGCATCGAGACTGACCCCGTTTCTACACCGCATCGAGACTGACCCCGTTTCTACACCGCATCGAGACTGACCCCGTTTCTACACCGCATCGAGACTGACCCCGTTTCTACACCGCATCGAGACTGACCCCGTTTCTACACCGCATCGAGACTGACCCCGTTTCTACACGCCATCGAGACTGACCCCGTTTCTACACGCCATCGAGACTGACCCCGTTTCTACACGCCATCGAGACTGACCCCGTTTCTACACGCCATCGAGACTGACCCCGTTTCTACACGCCATCGAGACTGACCCCGTTTCTACACGCCATCGAGACTGACCCCGTTTCTACACGCCATCGAGACTGACCCCGTTTCTACACGCCATCGAGACTGACCCCGTTTCTACACGCCATCGAGACTGACCCCGTTTCTACACGCCATCGAGACTGACCCCGTTTCTACACGCCATCGAGACTGACTCGTTTCTACACGCCATCGAGACTGACCCCGTTTCTACACTCCATCGAGACTGACCCCGTTTCTACACTCCATCGAGACTGACCCCGTTTCTACACTCCATCGAGACTGACCCCGTTTCTACACCCCATCGAGACTGACTCCGTTTCTACACCGCATCGAGACTGACCCCGTTTCTACACCGCATCGAGACTGACCCCGTTTCTACACCGCATCGAGACTGACCCCGTTTCTACACCGCATCGAGACTGACCCCGTTTCTACACTCCATCGAGACTGACCCCGTTTCTACACTGCATCGAGGCTGACCCCGTTTCTACACTCCATCGAGACTGACCCCGTTTCTACACTCCAGCGAGGCTGACCCCGTTTCTACACTCCATCGAGGCTGACCCCGTTTCTACACTCCATCGAGGCTGACCCCGTTTCTACACTCCATCGAGACTGACCCCGTTTCTACACTCCATCGAGACTGACCCCGTTTCTACACTCCATCGAGACTGACCCCGTTTCTACACTCCATCGAGACTGACCCCGTTTCTACACCCCATCGAGACTGACCCCGTTTCTACACCCCATCGAGACTGACCCCGTTTCTACACTCCATCGAGACTGACCCCGTTTCTACACTCCATCGAGACTGATCCCGTTTCTACACTCCATCGAGACTGACCCCGTTTCTACACTCCATCGAGACTGACCCCGTTTCTACACTCCATCGAGACTGACCCCGTTTCTACACTCCATCGAGACTGACCCCGTTTCTACACTCCATCGAGACTGACCCCGTTTCTACACTCCATCGAGACTGACCCCGTTTCTACACTCCATCGAGACTGACCCCGTTTCTACACTGCATCGAGACTGACCCCGTTTCTACACTGCATCGAGACTGACCCCGTTTCTACACTGCATCGAGACTGACCCCGTTTCTACACTGCATCGAGACTGACCCCGTTTCTACACTGCATCGAGACTGACCCCGTTTCTACACTGCATCGAGACTGACCCCGTTTCTACACTGCATCGAGACTGACCCCGTTTCTACACCGCATCGAGACTGACCCCGTTTCTACACCGCATCGAGACTGACCCCGTTTCTACACCGCATCGAGACTGACCCCGTTTCTACACCGCATCGAGACTGACCCCGTTTCTACACCGCATCGAGACTGACCCCGTTTCTACACCGCATCGAGACTGACCCCGTTTCTACACCGCATCGAGACTGACCCCGTTTCTACACCGCATCGAGACTGACCCCGTTTCTACACCCCATCCAGACTGACCCCGTTTCTACACCCCATCCAGACTGACCCCGTTTCTACACTCCATCCAGACTGACCCCGTTTCTACACTCCATCCAGACTGACCCCGTTTCTACACTCCATCCAGACTGACCCCGTTTCTACACTCCATCGAGACTGACCCCGTTTCTACACCCCATCGAGACTGACCCCGTTTCTACACCCCATCGAGACTGACCCCGTTTCTACACTCCATCGAGACTGACCCCGTTTCTACACTCCATCGAGACTGACCCCGTTTCTACACTCCATCGAGACTGACCCCGTTTTTACACTCCATCGAGACTGACCCCGTTTCTACACTCCATCGAGACTGACCCCGTTTCTACACTCCATCGAGACTGACCCCGTTTCTACACTCCATCGAGACTGACCCCGTTTCTACACTCCATCGAGACTGACCCCGTTTCTACACTCCATCGAGACTGACCCCGTTTCTACACTCCATCGAGACTGACCCCGTTTCTACACCCCATCGAGTCTGACCCCGTTTCTACACTCCATCGAGACTGACCCCGTTTCTACACTCCATCGAGGCTGACCCCGTTTCTACGCCCCATCGAGGCTGATCCCGTTTCTACACTATATGTGTAATGTCCTGTTATTGTATGACTGTAGGCCACATCTTACCATGTGAATGTATCTTGGACATTTCCATAACATAATACTTTAGTCACACAGCTATATTCTTGGGATTTCATAGTCACATTTTCTACCTTGTAAATTTTTGTTATGAAATGCTAATAAATACGTATATGATTTGTACCCCTTGTCTCTATTCCAAACTCTTTTGGCGTCCACAATCACCCGGCCTCAACCCAATTTGAGATGGTTTGGGGATGAGTTGTACCGCAGAGTGAAGGAAAAGCAGCCAACAAGTGCTCAGCATATGTGGAAACTCCTTCAAGACTGTTGGAAAGTATTCCAGGTGAAGCTGGTTGAGAGTGCCAAGAGTGTGCAAAGCTGTCATCAAGGCAAAGGGTGGCTACTTTAAAATATCTCAAATCTGAAATATATTTTAATTTAACACTTTTTTGGTTACTACATGGTTCCATATGTGTTATTTCATAGTTTTGATGTCTTCACTGTTATTCTACAATGTAGAAAATATAGAAAAACCCTTGAATGAGGAGATGTATATGATATGTACCCGTATCTATTCCAAAATCTTTGGGTCTCAATTTTGCTTGATGTTAGGGAGGGGAACTTAGTTTAAAATAGCCAAGGAGAAGGGGGTACATTTTAAGAGACGGACATGTCTAAAGAAAAACACAAATGAACTGTCGGTCAGTCAACCGTTTGCTTAAATTGATTAATTTGGATTTATTTATGAAATGTTTAGACGTTTAGTCTCGGGAGAGTTATTTATTCTAAAGTGGAGACTTTCGCAGTCGTCGAAATGTCAGAGGTTACTGTCGTGCAACTCCGTTATCGGTCCCGACCGTGGACAGGACCTGTCGAGAGAGGAGCGAACTGTTCCGACCGAACGGGTAAGGTTGGATCGAAATAATATACGTATAGGACAAGCAGACGATACGTTTGTGGGTTATTTGTTTCTGGTATTAACGTTGACAAAATTCACTGTTGGTTATTTGATCAAATAATTGATTAGATTAGTTATACTTTAGTTGCACACACTCATCAGCCGTCCTGTTTGAATCTAGACGTGTTCCTCAAACTCACAGGTTCCTTCCCGACCTGAGAAACAGAAACGGGTGTGTAAAGTCATATTGGACCATTTTGACCAACAGTACGGCCAAGAACTTGGTCCCCTATGGCCGTCTGCAAGGTATGTACGCGTTCACCTCATCCTCTTATCTTACACGGTTTATGCAGCATTACGTGCCAATAACAGTATTATAAATCGGTTTACTACTGTGAACTTAAATCTGATGGGAACTCTGTGGTAGTCTGTTTCCCAAATGGCACCGTATTCCCTATAGGTCTAAAGTTGTGCAGTGTATTCTGGAAGTATTCAGACCCCATCGACCCCCCCCCCCCCCCCCCCACACACATTTTGTTAAGTTACAGCCTTATTCTAAAACGTCTCATCAATCTACACACAATACCCCATAATGACATCACAATACCCCATAATGACATCACAATACCCCATAATGACAAAATAGGTTAAGAGTTTTGCAAATGTATTTAAAAAACAACAACCTGAAATCAAACTTTTACATCAGTATTCAGACCCTTTACTCAGTACTTTGTTGAAGCACCTTTGGCAGCGATTAAAGCCTCGAGTCTATCTTGGGTCTGACGCTACAAGCTTGGCACACCTGTATTTAGGGAGTTTCTCCCATTCTTCTCTGCAGATCCTCTTAAACTCTGTCAGGTTGGATGGGGAGCGTCGCTGCACAGCTGTTTTCAGGTTTCTCCAGAGATGTTCGATCGGGTTCAAGTCCGGGCTCCGGCTGGGCCACTCAAGGACATTCAGAGACTTGTCCCGAAGTCACTCCTGCGTTGTCTTGGCTGTGTGCTCAGGGTTGTTGTCCTGTTGGAAGGTGAACCTTCGCCCCAGTCTCAGGTCCTGAGAGCCCTATAGCAGGTTTTCATCAAGGATCTCTCTGTACTTTGCTCCGTTCATCTTTCCCTCGATCCTGACTAGTCTCCAAGTCCCTGCCGCTGATAAACATCCCCACCACTAGGCTTCACCGTAGGGATGGGGCCTGGTTTTCTCCAGACGTGACACTTGGCATTCAGGCCAAAGAGTTCAATCTTGGTTCCATCAGAGCAGAGAATCTTGTTTCTCATGGTCTGAGAGTCTTTAGGTGGCTTTTGGCAAACTCCAAGTGGGCTGTCATGTGCCTTTTACTGAGGAGTGGCTTCCATCTGGCCACTCTACCATAAAGGCCTGCTTGGTGGATTGCTGCAGAGATGATTGTCCTTCTGGAAGGTTCTCCCATCTCCACAGAGGATCTCTAGAGCACTATCAGAGTGACCATCGGGTTCTTGGTCACCTCCCTGACAAAGGGAAAGGTGTTGTTGAACTCTGGGGGCTGGCAGTATGGAGTGATGCTCAACCTCCTCCCCTCCTGTCTCCTACAGGGCTGTGTTGTTGAACCCTGGGGGCTGGCAGTATGGAGTGATGCTCAACCTCCTCTCCTCCTGTCTCCTACAGGGCTGTGTTGTTGAACCCTGGGGGCTGGCAGTATGGAGTGATGCTCAACCTCCTCTCCTCTCCTCCTGTCTCCTACAGGGCTGTGTTGTTGAACCCTGGGGGCTGGCAGTATGGTGTGATGCTCAACCTCCCCTCTCCTCCTGTCTCCTACAGGGCTGTGTTGTTGAACCCTGGGGGCTGGCAGTATGGAGTGATGCTCAACCGCTTTACTGATGTGTCAGACGTCAAACGGCGCCTCCAAGGGCAAGGCTTCATCAGCCTACTACCCCACACAGACCCGCCTCTCATCTCCTCTCTCCCCCAGCCTCCCCCTACCTCTCCCACTCAGCCTCCCCCTACCTCTCCCACTCAGCCTCCCCCTACCTCTCCCACTCAGCCTCCCCCTACCTCCCTCCCCCAGCCTCCCCCTACCTCCCTCCCCCAGCCTCCCTCTACCTCTCCCACCCAGCCTAGCTCCATCCCTCACCCCGGTCCTCCTCTCCCTCCCTCCCTGCAGTGTTTCATCCACCCCTCCCCAGTGCGTTACCCCGGTCCTCCTCACCGCCGGGGCCAGTTGAAACCCTACTTCCTGCTGAACGCTGCCTCTCTGCTGCCTGTCTTGGCCCTGGGGGTGGAGGAGGGGGACAGGGTCCTGGATCTCTGCTCTGCTCCTGGAGGGAAGGCCTTGGCTATACTACAGACTGCTGACCCAGGTCAGGACGTGAGCACTACACTGTTAGGGGTTAGGGTGTAGGGGGTGGAGGAGGGGGACAGGGTCCTGGATCTCTGCTCTGCTCCTGGAGGGAAGGCCTTGGCTATACTACAGACTGCTGACCCAGGTCAGGACGTGAGCAGTACACTGTTAGGGGTTAGGGTGTAGGGGGTGGAGGAGGGGGACAGGGTCCTGGATCTCTGCTCTGCTCCTGGAGGGAAGGCCTTGGCTATACTACAGACTAGGGGCTAAGGGTGTAGGGGCTAAGGGTGTAGGGTATAGGGGCTAAGGGTATAGGGGCTAAGGGTGTAGGGGCTAAGGGTGTAGGGGCTAAGGGGTTAGGGTGTAGGGGCTAAGGGGTTAGGGTATAGGGGCTAAGGGTGTAAGGGTAGGACTGCTAACCCAGGTCCTGTAAAACTCATTAATCGGCTGTTCCATGTCCCCCCCTCTTGGCTGGTTAACACCGTTATGTTATGATAGTCAGTCTTATCTGCTGTTGTGTTCCAGCTCTGTTGTGTTGTAATGAAATGGACCCACACCGACGTGATTGGCTGGCCAAAACACTGGAATCCTTCATCCCCCAATCGCTGAGCAGCACTGTCACCGTGTCCAATCAGGATGGACGGATCTTTGGGCAGAGTGAAGCCGGAATGTATGACAAGGTGAGGGAAGAAAATGGACGACTTTTTTTGTTGTTGTCATCCTTCAAGACATAAGAGCTCCATCTCAGTTTGTCGTGCATCCTATCTCCTTACCTGCTTCCTTCTCAGCCGTATTGGAGGAGAAGCTCCCTCCCTTCAGACTGGTTTCTCCAAGGGGCTAGGAGACAGGCTGCAACGAGTCGTGGATTGAGGAAGAGCCACAGTTTTGAATTTCTCTGATGTGAGCGTCTCCAACTTGCAGTTCCAGCAGGGGGAGCTCTTGTTCTTCTGAATGGCGATCAAATCAAAATCCCATTTGGCTGTCATTGTAAATAAGAATTTGTTCTTAACGGATTTGTCTGGTTAGATACAGGTTAAAGGGGATACTCCAGGATGTCGACAGGAAGGTCTTTTATCTACTTCCCCAGAGTCACATGAACTCCTGGTACCGTGTTTGTCTCTGCGGACGGCTTTAGTCCTCATTCTGTATTTATGTATTGTTTTGGGTTTTGCCTTGTACACAAAGTATTTTTATTTTGTTGTTGCAGAATTCTGCATGCAGTCTCAATTGATTGGGGTTTTTGTCCCATTTTGTGATTTTGTTTGGGGGTTCGTGAGACTTCACAGCCATAGAGGGCAAATCATTTGCCAGATTCTAATTGGTAGGTCGAGTTTCTTTCGATGGCATAGAAGATGGTTCACAGACTGTAAAAAAATTAAATAATAATCTTTATTTAACTATGCAAGTCAGTTAAGAACAAATGACAGCCTACCGGGGAACAGTGGGTTAACTGTCTTGTTCAGGGGCAGCACGACAGATTTTTACCTTGTCAGCTCGGGGATTCGATCTTGCGACCTTTCAGTTACTAGTCCAACGCTCTAACCACTAGGCTACCTGCCTCCTCTACACTCTAACCACTAGGCTACCTGCCTCCTCTATACTCTAACCACTAGGCTACCTGCCGCCTCTACACTCTAACCACTAGGTTACCTGCCGTCTCTACACTCTAACCACTAGGCTACCTGCCACCTCTACACTCTAACCACTAGGCTACCTGCCTCCTCTACACTCTAACCACTAGGCTACCTGCCACACCTACACTCTAACCACTAGGCTACCTGCCGTCTCTACACTCTAACCACTAGGCTACCTGCCGCCTCTACACTCTAACCACTAGGCTACCTGCCACCTCTACACTCTAACCACTAGGCTACCTGCCTCCTCTACACTCTAACCACTAGGCTACCTGCCACCTCTACACTCTAACCACTAGGCTACCTGCCGCCTCTACACTCTAACCACTAGGCTACCTGCCACCTCTACACTCTAACCACTAGGCTACCTGCCACCTCTACACTCTAACCACTAGACTACCTGCCACCTCTACACTCTAACCACTAGGCTACCTGCCGCCCCCCTCTAACCACTAGGCTACCTGCCACCTCTACACTCTAACCACTAGGCTACCTGCCGCCTCTACACTCTAACTACTAGGCTACCTGCCGCCTCTACACTCTAACCACTAGGCTACCTGCCGCCTCTACACTCTAACCACTAGGCTACCTGCCACCTCTACACTCTAACCACTAGACTACCTGCCACCTCTACACTCTAACCACTAGGCTACCTGCCACCTCTACACTCTAACCACTAGGCTACCTGCCTCCTCTACACTCTAACCACTAGGCTACCTGCCACCTCTACACTCTAACCACTAGGCTACCTGCCTCCTCTACACTCTAACCACTAGGCTACCTGCCGTCTCTACACTCTAACCACTAGGCTACCTGCCGCCTCTACACTCTAACCACTAGGCTACCTGCCACCTCTACACTCTAACCACTAGGCTACCTGCCACCTCTACACTCTAACCACTAGGCTACCTGCCGTCCCTACACTCTAACCACTAGGCTACCTGCCGTCCCTACACTCTAACCACTAGGCTTCCTGCCGCCCCTACACTCTAACCACTAGGCTACCTGCCGTCCCTACACTCTAACCACTAGGCTACCTGCCGCCTCTACACTCTAACCACTAGGTTACCTGCCGCCTCTACACTCTAACCACTAGGCTACCTGCCGCCACTACACTTTAACCACTAGGCTACCTGCCTCCTCTAACCACTAGGCTACCTGCCGCCTCTAACCACTAGGCTACCTGCCGCCTCTACACTCTAACCACTAGGATACCTGCCACCTCTACACTCTAACCACTAGGCTACCTGCCACCTCTACACTCTAACCACTAGGCTACCTGCCACCTCTACACTCTAACCACTAGGCTACCTGCCCCCTCTACACTCTAACCACTAGGCTACCTGCCGCCTCTACACTCTAACCACTAGGCTACCTGCCTCCTCTACACTCTAACCACGAGGCTACCTCCCGCCTCTACACTCTAACCACTAGGCTACCTGCCGCCTCTACACTCTAACCACTAGGCTACCTGCCACCTCTACACTCTAACCACTAGGCTACCTGCCCCCTCTACACTCTAACCACTAGGCTACCTGCCGCCTCTACACTCTAACCACTAGGCTACCTGCCTCCTCTACACTCTAACCACGAGGCTACCTCCCGCCTCTACACTCTAACCACTAGGCTACCTGCCGCCTCTACACTCTAACCACTAGGCTACCTGCCACCTCTACACTCTAACCACTAGGCTACCTGCCGTCTCTACACTCTAACCACTAGGCTACCTGCCGTCTCTACACTCTAACCACTAGGCTACCTGCCGTCTCTACACTCTAACCACTAGACTACCTGCCACCTCTACACCCTAACCACTAGGCGACCTGCCACCTCTACACTCTAACCACTAGGCGACCTGCCACCTCTACACTCTAACCACTAGGCTACCTGCCACCTCTACACTCTAACCACTAGGCTACCTGCCACCTCTACACTCTAACCACTAGGCTACCTGCCACCTCTACACTCTAACCACTAGGCTACCTGCCGCCTCTACACTCTAACCACTAGGCTACCTGCCGCCTCTACACTCTAACCACTAGGCTACCTGCCGCCTCTACACTCTAACCACTAGGCTACCTGCCACCTCTACACTCTAACCACTAGGCTACCTGCCGCCTCTACACTCTAACCACTAGGCTACCTGCCACCCCTACACTCTAACCACTAGGCTACCTGCCACCTCTACACTCTAACCACTAGGCTACCTGCCACCTCTACACTCTAACCACTAGGCTACCTGCCACCTCTACACTCTAACCACTAGGCTACCTGCCACCTCTACACTCTAACCACTAGGCTACCTGCCACCTCTACACTCTAACCACTAGGCTACCTGCCTCCTCTACACTCTAACCACTAGGCTACCTGCCACCTCTACACTCTAACCACTAGGCTACCTGCCGCCTCTACACTCTAACCACTAGGCTACCTGCCGCCTCTACACTCTAACCACTAGGCTACCTGCCACCTCTACACTCTAACCACTAGGCTACCTGCCGCCTCTACCTGCCTGTTACCTGTCTCTTCTCTTCCTCTCTCCCCCTGCTTCTCTTCCTCTCTCCCCCCTGCCTCTCTTCCTCTCCCCCCCTGCCTCTCTTCCTCTCTCCCCCCTGCTTCTCTTCCTCCCTCCCCCCTGCTTCTCTTCCTCTCTCCCCCCTGCTTCTCTTCCTCTCTCCCCCCTGCCTCTCTTCCTCTCTCCCCCCTGCTTCTCTTCCTCTCTTCCCCCTGCCTCTCTTCCTCTCTCCCCCCTGCTTCTCTTCCTCTCCCCCCCTGCTTCTCTTCCTCTCTCCCCCCTGCCTCTCTTCCTCTCTCCCCCCTGCCTCTCTTCCTCTCCCTCCCCTGCATCTCCCTCTCTTCCTCTCTCCCCCCTGCCTCTCTTCCTCTCTCCCCCTGCCTCTCTTCCTCTCCCTCCCCTGCTTCTCTTCCTCTCCCCCCCTGCCTCTCTTCCTCTCCCTCCCCTGCTTCTCTTCCTCTCTCCCCCCCTGCTTCTCTTCCTCTCTCCCCCCTTCTTCTCTTCCTCTCTCCCCCCTTCTTCTCTTCCTCTCTTCCCCCTGCCTCTCTTCCTCTCTCCCCCCTGCTTCTCTTCCTCTCTTCCCCCTCCCTCTCTTCCTCTCTCCCCCCTGCCTCTCTTCCTCTCTCCCCCTGCTTTTCTTCCTCTCCCCCCCTGCCTCTCTTCCTCTCCCTCCCCTGCTTCTCTTCCTCTCCCCCCCTGCCTCTCTTCCTCTCCCTCCCCTGCTTCTCTTCCTCTCTCCCCCCTTCTTCTCTTCCTCTCTCCCCCCTTCTTCTCTTCCTCTCTGCCCCCTGCCTCTCTTCCTCTCTTCCCCCTGCCTCTCTTCCTCTCTCCCCCCTGCTTCTCTTCCTCTCCCCCCCTGCTTCTCTTCCTCTCCCCCCCTGCTTCTCTTCCTCTCTCCCCCTGCTTCTCTTCCTCTCTCCCCCCTGCTTCTCTTCCTCTCTCCCCCCTGTTTCTCTTCCTCTCTCCCCCCTGCCTCTCTTCCTCTCCCCCCCTGCTTCTCTTCCTCTCTCCCCCCTGCTTCTCTTCCTCTCCCCCCCTGCCTCTCTTCCTCTCCCTCCCCTGCTTCTCTTCCTCTCTCCCCCCTGCTTCTCTTCCTCTCTCCCCCCCTGCCTCTCTTCCTCTCCCTCCCCTGCCTTTCTCCCCCCTGCCTCTCTACCTCTCCCCCCCTGCCTCTCTTCCTCTCCCTCCCCTGCTTCTCTTCCTCTCCCCCCCCTGCCTCTCTGTCTAATCTCCTCTCCCACAGAGGGCTGTAGGATTAGCTGTTGTTCTCCTTTGTGACACTCATTAGCGGCGTCTCACAGATTGGAGAGGAGCCCTCTTCCCACAGGAGAGAAACCCATCCTATCTCATCCCCCCTCAGCAGCTAGCATCACACGCCACTTAGCATCACACAGAGACTCTACATTACAGTCATCCTCTCTGTTCTCTCCTCTCTGTTCTCTCCTCTCTGTTCTCTCCTCTCTGTTCTCTCCTCTCTGTTCTCTCCTCTCTCTGTTCTCTCCTCTCTCTGTTCTCTCCTCTCTGTTCTGTTCTCTCCTCTCTGTTCTGTTCTCTCCTCTCTGTTCTGTTCTCTCCTCTCTGTTCTGTTCTCTCCTCTCTGTTCTGTTCTCTCCTCTCTGTTCTGTTCTCTCCTCTCTGTTCTGTTCTCTCCTCTCTGTTCTCTCCTCTCTCTGTTCTCTCCTCTCTCTGTTCTCTCCTCTCTCTGTTCTCTCCTCTCTCTGTTCTCTCCTCTCTCTGTTCTCTCCTCTCTCTGTTCTCTCCTCTCTGTTCTGTTCTCTCTGTTCTGTTCTGTTCTCTCTGTTCTGTTCTGTTCTCTCCTCTCTGTTCTGTTCTCTCCTCTCTGTTCTGTTCTGTTCTCTCCTCTGTTCTCTCCTCTCTGCTCTGCTCTCCTCTCCTCTCTCTCCTCTCCTCTCTGTTCTGTTCTCTCCTCTCTGTTCTGTTCTCTCCTCTCTGTTCTGTTCTCTCCTCTCTGTTCTGTTCTCTCCTCTCTGTTCTGTTCTCTCCTCTCTGTTCTGTTCTCTCCTCTCTGTTCTGTTCTCTCCTCTCTCTGTTCTCTCCTCTCTCTGTTCTCTCCTCTCTCTGTTCTCTCCTCTCTCTGTTCTCTCCTCTCTCTGTTCTCTCCTCTCTGTTCTGTTCTCTCTGTTCTGTTCTGTTCTCTCTGTTCTGTTCTGTTCTCTCCTCTCTGTTCTGTTCTGTTCTCTCCTCTGTTCTCTCCTCTCTGCTCTGCTCTCCTCTCCTCTCTCTCCTCTCCTCTCTCTTCTCTTCTCTCTTCTCTTCTCTCTTCTCTCCTCTCTTCTCTCCTCTTCTCTCCTCTTCTCTCCTCTCTCTTCTCTCCTCTATCTTCTCTCATCTCTTCTCTCCTCTCCTCTCTCCTCTATCTTCTCTCATCTCTCCTCTCCTCTCCTCTCCTCTCTCTTCTCTCCTCTATCTTCTCTCCTCTCCTCTCTTCTCTCCTCTCCTCTCTCTCCTCTCCTCTCTCTTCTCTCCTCTCTCTTCTCTCCTCTCTCTTCTCTCTTCTCTCCTCTCTCTTCTCTCCTCTCTTCTCTCCTCTCTCTTCTCTCCTCTCCTCTTCTCTCCTCTATCTTCTCTCCTCTCTTCTCTCCTCTCCTCTCCTCTCTCTTCTCTCCTCTCTCTTCTCTCCTCTCTCTTCTCTCCTCTATCTTCTCTCCTCTCTTCTCTCCTCTCCTCTCTGTTCTCTCCTCTCTGTTCTCTCCTCTCTCTTCTCTCCTCTCTCTTCTCTCCTCTCTCTTCTCTCCTCTATCTTCTCTCCTCTCTTCTCTCCTCTCCTCTCTGTTCTCTCCTCTCTCTTCTCTCCTCTCTCTTCTCTCCTCTCTCTTCTCTCCTCTATCTTCTCTCCTCTCCTCTCTTCTCTCCTCTCCTCTCTCTCCTCTCCTCTCTCTTCTCTCCTCTCTCTTCTCTCCTCTCTCTTCTCTCTTCTCTCCTCTCTCTTCTCTCCTCTCTTCTCTCCTCTCTCTTCTCTCCTCTCCTCTTCTCTCCTCTATCTTCTCTCCTCTCTTCTCTCCTCTCCTCTCCTCTCTCTTCTCTCCTCTCTCTTCTCTCCTCTCTCTTCTCTCCTCTATCTTCTCTCCTCTCTCTTCTCTCCTCTCCTCTCTGTTCTCTCCTCTCTGTTCTCTCCTCTCTCTTCTCTCCTCTCTCTTCTCTCCTCTCTCTTCTCTCCTCTATCTTCTCTCCTCTCTTCTCTCCTCTCCTCTCTGTTCTCTCCTCTCTCTTCTCTCCTCTCTCTTCTCTCCTCTCTCTTCTCTCCTCTATCTTCTCTCCTCTCCTCTCTTCTCTCCTCTCCTCTCTCTCCTCTCCTCTCTCTTCTCTCCTCTCTCTTCTCTCCTCTCTCTTCTCTCTTCTCTCCTCTCTCTTCTCTCCTCTCTTCTCTCCTCTCTCTTCTCTCCTCTCCTCTTCTCTCCTCTATCTTCTCTCCTCTCTTCTCTCCTCTCCTCTCCTCTCTCTTCTCTCCTCTCTCTCCTCTCCTCTCTGTTCTCTCCTCTCTGTTCTCTCCTCTCTCTTCTCTCCTCTCTCTTCTCTCCTCTCTCTTCTCTCCTCTATCTTCTCTCCTCTCTCCTCTCTGTTCTCTCCTCTCTTTGAAACAGAAAAGGAGTTAGGGACTAGAGACCATGAGACTGGGGATCTTTCCTGTGTTGTGTCATTAGTGTACCTCATTGAATTAGACACTAGTCATTTGAATAGTGCTCTCACCATTTATCTCTGTCTCTCTGCCCCCCGCCTTATGCCTCCCTCCCTCTTCTCTCTCCCCCCCCTCCCTCTTCTCTCTCCCCCTCCCTCCCTCTTCTCTCTCTCCCTCTCCCTCCCTCTTCTCTCTCTCCCCCCCCTCCCTCTTCTCTCTCTCCCTCTCCCTCCCTCTTCTCTCTCCCCCCCTCTTCTCTCCCCCCCCTCCCTCTTCTCTCTCCCTCTCCCTCCCTCTTCTCTCTCCCCCCCCTCCCTCTTCTCTCTCCCCTCCCTCTCCTCCCTCCCTCTTCTCTCCCTCTCCCTCCCTCTTCTCTCTCCCCCCCTCCTCTCTCTCCCTCTCCCTCCCTCTTCTCTCCCCCCCCTCCCTCTTCTCTCCCCCCCCTCCCTCTTCTCTCTCCCTCTCCCTCCCTCTTCTCTCTCCCCCCCCTCCCTCTTCTCTCTCCCCTCCCTCTCCTCCCTCCCTCTTCTCTCCCTCTCCCTCCCTCTTCTCTCTCCCCCCCTCCTCTCTCTCCCTCTCCCTCCCTCTTCTCTCCCCCCCCCTCTCTCTTCTCTCTCCCCCCCTCCCTCTTCTCTCTCCCCCTCCCTCTCCTCCCTCCCTCTTCTCTCTCCCTCCCTCTTCTCTCCCTCTCCCTCCCTCTTCTCTCTCCCCCCTTACCTCTCCTCCCTCCCTCCCTCCTAGGTGCTGCTGGATGCTCCATGCTCTAATGATCGTAGCTGGCTGTTCTCCTCTGGACCAGGAGGGGAGCAGCGAGGAGCTGTGAGGTTGAGGGAGAGGGCCAGGCTGCCCACACTACAGACACAACTGCTCAGGTATCAATTCAATTCATTCATTCCATTACAAATCAGCTTGGCAATATACAGACATACCTGGCCCACGTACAGACATACCTGGCCCACGTACAGACATACCTGGCCCACGTACAGACATACCTGGCCCACGTACAGACATACCTGGCCCACGTACAGACATACCTGGCCCACGTACAGACATACCTGGCCCACGTACAGACATACCTGGCCCACGTACAGACATACCTGGCCCACGTACAGACATACCTGGCCCACGTACAGACATACCTGGCCCACGTACAGACATACCTGGCCCACGTACAGACATACCTGGCCCACGTACAGACATACCTGGCCCACGTACAGACATACCTGGCCCACGTACAGACATACCTGGCCCACGTACAGACGTACCTGGCCCACGTACAGACATACCTGGCCCACATTGTCCCTTTTCCACTGTGGGGTTTTACACCAGAGTTTTGTGTTCCTACTTCTGAGGCCCGGGGTGTAAAAAAAGTCCTGGGCCAGGCCTTTGTTGACCTTTAACCTGAAAAATCAGACCACAGCCCTCTCCTCCAGCTGCTACTGATCTGTCTCATCACATCCTGTCTCATCACATCCTGTCTGTTCCCCAGGTCTGCGCTGGCTGCAGTGCGTCATCACATCCTGTCTCATCACATCCTGTCTGTTCCCCAGGTCTGCGCTGGCTGCAGTGCGTCATCACATCCTGTCTCATCACATCCTGTCTGTTCCCCAGGTCTGCGCTGGCTGCAGTGCGTCATCACATCCTGTCTCATCACATCCTGTCTGTTCCCCAGGTCTGCGCTGGCTGCAGTGCGTCATCACATCCTGTCTCATCACATCCTGTCTGTTCCCCAGGTCTGCGTTGGCTGCAGTGCGTCCGGGGGGCGTGGTCGTCTACTCCACCTGCACCCTGTCCCGCTCTGAGAACCAGGAAGTGGTGGAGGCGGTCCTAAACACCTGTCCAGGGGTGGAGCTTCAAGACTTGGAGGAGGAGCTAGCCCTCCCACTCCAGGAACACTTCACCTTCACCCCATTAGGCCACACCCCCTCGTTAGGCCTCCTTGTGGTTCCACATCAGGGTCAGACCTGGGGACCCATGTTCCTGTCGCGCATCAAGAGGATTCACTGACTGGTTGATAGACTCGCTGACTTCCTGTCACGCATCAGGAGGACTCACTGACTGGCTGGTTGGTTGATGGACTCGCTGACACGCATCAGGAGGACTCACTGACTGGCTGGTTGGTTGATGGACTCGCTGACTTCCTGTCACACATCAAGAGGACGAACTGACTGACTGACTGGTCGGTTGATGGACTCGCTGACTTCCTGTCACGCATCAAGAGGACGAACTGACTGACTGACTGGTTGGTTGATGGACTCGTTGACTTCCTGTCACGCATCAAGTGGACTCACTGACTGGTTGACTGGTTGGTTGATGGACTCGCTGACTTCCTGTCACGCATCAAGAGGACTCACTGACTGACTGACTGGTTGGTTGATGGACTCGCTGACTTCCTGTCACGCATCAAGAGGACGAACTGACTGGTTGACTGGTTGGTTGATGGACTCGCTGACTTCCTGTCACGACCTCCTGTCACGCATCAAGAGGACGAACTGACTGGTTGACTGGTCGGTTGATAGACTCGCTGACTTCCTGTCACACATCAAGAGGACTCACTGACTGACTGACTGGTTGGTTGATGGACTCGCTGACCTCCTGTCACGCATCAAGAGGACGAACTGACTGGTTGACTGGTCGGTTGATAGACTCGCTGACTTCCTGTCACACATCAAGAGGACTCACTGACTGAGTATGTCAGACACTGAGGCTGGTCTTCAAGGATTCCACAATGCAACATGTTTTCATGTGACGGCTACTGCTAACGAGCTAACTCTCTAGGGTTGCGTTCCAAATGGCACTCTGTATAGCTCACACAAGTAGTGCACTATATATAGGGAATAGGGTTCTATAGGGCTCTGGTCTAAAGTAGTGCACTATATAGGGAATAGGGTTCTATAGGGCCCCGGTCTAAAGTAGTGCACTATATATAGGGAATAGGGTTCTATAGGGCTCTGGTCTAAAGTAGTGCACTATATAGGGAATAGGGTTCTATAGGGCTCTGGTCTAAAGTAGTGCACTATATATAGGGAATAGGGTTCTATAGGGCTCTGGTCTAAAGTAGTGCACTATATAGGGAATAGGGTTCAATAGGGCCCCGGTCTAAAGTAGTGCACTATATAGGGAACAGGGTTCAATAGGGCCCTGGTCTAAAGTAGTGCACTATATAATAGGGAATAGGGTTCTATAGGGATCTGGTCTAAAGTAGTGCACTACATAGGGAATAGGGTGCTATTTAGGAGGCACCCTTTGTTTCACATGCTCTTTGCCCATGTTTCTATCTGGCATCAAGAAGACCCACGGAACTCTTAAATAAAGGTAAAATAATTTTTTTTTAAAAATCCCAATGACCTCTGAATACAGTTTTGATACAAAGAAGAAGTGGTGGCTGCTGATTGGCTGAATATCCAAGGCGGTGGTTTGACTTGTCAACAAAAAGCAGCGTGACAGAAATATGATGCTTTCAAACGACCTGTAGTTTCTTTTGAGAATATATATATATATATAAAGCGATCTTTGCACGATACCATTTCACTTTTTACACGTCAACAACCGAACGACCACATCTGCACATGCTGCCGCTGTCTTGAACAGATTAGAGGATGCTACTGAGAAGGAGCAGCTCCTGCTGAGCGAGTAACGTAAACTCAAGTAAAACTCGTACATCGCCTTGGTCCGTACAATTGCCCGTTTATTTTAGCGCCCCCAAAAAACGTAATACTTCCAGATTCAACTGTAATGTCAATACTGTTGTAAAGCACAAATTCGCCCCTTTCCAACACAATCAATTACATGACCTAAACGCTGCCCGTTTCCGCATAATTCAAGCAGGCAATGAGCCCCGTCGGGTCTTTTTAAAAATGGCGGGTGGGGAAGCGAAACTAATGTGTGATAGTGAGAAGGGACAGATGTCGTGTGGGAAAATGTAATTTTTTTCACTCGATCTGTCCAACTTAACACCACCTTATCACCGAATGTCATTACATAGAGTGGGGAGAACAAGTATTTGATACACTGCCGATTTTGCAGGTTTTCCTACTTACAAAGCATGTAGAGGTCTGTCATTATTTATCATAGGTACACTTCAACTGTGAGAGGCGGAATCTAAAACAAAAATCCAGAAAATCACATTGTATGATTTTTAAGTAATTAATGTGCATTTTCTTGCATGACATAAGTATTTGATACATCAGAAAAGCAATAACTTAATATTTGGTACAGAAACCTTTGTTTGCAATTACAGAGATCATACGTTTCTTCTTTCATACGAGCCCTTTCAAACCCCTCAGGATAACGTGAGGTTGTAGGGTAACTGATGGGGCTCAGGGTAACGTGAGGTTGTAGGGTAACTGATGGGGCTCAGGGTAACGTGAGGTTGTAGGGTAACTGATGGGGCTCAGGGTAACGTGAGGTTGTAGGGTAACTGATGGGGCTCAGGATAACGTGAGGTTGTAGGGTAACTGATGGGGCTCAGGGTAACGTGAGGTTGTATGGTAACTGATGGGGCTCAGGGTAACGTGAGGTTGTAGGGTAACTGATGGGGCTCAGGGTAACGTGAGGTTGTATGGTAACTGATGGGGCTCAGGGTAACGTGAGGTTGTAGGGTAACTGATGGGGCTCAGGGTAACGTGAGGTTGTAGGGTAACTGATGGGGCTCAGGGTAACGTGAGGTTGTAGGGTAACTGATGGGGCTCAGGGTAACGTGAGGTTGTAGGGTAACTGATGGGGCTCAGGGTAACGTGAGGTTGTAGGGTAACTGATGGGGCTCAGGGTAACGTGAGGTTGTAGGGTAACTGATGGGGCTCAGGGTAACGTGAGGTTGTAGGGTAACTGATGGGGCTCAGGGTAACGTGAGTTTGTATGGTAACTGATGGGGCTCAGGATAACGTGAGGTTGTAGGGTAACTGATGGGGCTCAGGATAACGTGAGGTTGTAGGGTAACTGATGGGGCTCAGGATAACGTGAGGTTGTAGGGTAACTGATGGGGCTCAGGATAACGTGAGGTTGTAGGGTAACTGATGGGGCTCAGGGTAACGTGAGGTTGTAGGGTAACTGATGGGGCTCAGGGTAACGTGAGGTTGTAGGGTAACTGATGGGGCTCAGGGTAACGTGAGGTTGTAGGGTAACTGATGGGGCTCAGGGTAACGTGAGGTTGTAGGGTAACTGATGGGGCTCAGGGTAACGTGAGGTTGTAGGGTAACTGATGGGGCTCAGGGTAACGTGAGGTTGTAGGGTAACTGATGGGGCTCAGGATAACGTGAGGTTGTAGGGTAACTGATGGGGCTCAGGATAACGTGAGGTTGTAGGGTAACTGATGGGGCTCAGGATAACGTGAGGTTGTAGGGTAACTGATGGGGCTCAGGGTAACGTGAGGTTGTAGGGTAACTGATGGGGCTCAGGATAACGTGAGGTTGTATGGTAACTGATGGGGCTCAGGGTAACGTGAGGTTGTAGGGTATCTGATGGGGCTCAGGGTAACGTGAGGTTGTATGGTAACTGATGGGGCTCAGGGTAACGTGAGGTTGTAGGGTAACTGATGGGGCTCAACCCTGAGAGGCTTCTGGGTGTCACGAGACTGTCAGACTGGGGTTTCCATGTCATTTGTCAATGTATGACCCCCCCCCCCCCACTGAAAAGACATTGGTTTTCCATGTCATTTGTCAATGTATGACCCCCCCCCCCCAATGAAAAGACATTGGCTTTCCATGTCATTTGTCAATGAATGACCCCCCCTTTTTGACAGATACAGAATGGAGTATAGAGGTAACTGGGTCAAGGTATTTGTGAGGTTGGTTAACTTAGATAACGGGTGGGGATCTGCTCTTTGGAGACCAGAGATCATCCACTAATTGAGTGAATGTCAGGGGGGTTACTTCCTGTATTCATTTAAACCAGGACTGGCTGGTCTTATTAACAGTTAGAGGTTTAGAAGTGACAGGACGTGACCTCACTCTTCCCATGGTCCTCAGAAGGTCACGTCATTCTATGACTGCGTCTGAAATGGCACCCTGTTCACTATAGGGCTCTGGTCTAAAGTAGTGCACTATATAGGGAATAGGGTTCTATAGGGCCCTGGTCTATAGTAGTGCACTATATAGGGAATAGGATGCCATTAGGCACATATCCTACCTGATTAATGAGCAGCTTCCTTAAAGTGATTTTTATAACGGTATCTGGTCTGTGACCTAACCTTTAGTGGAGAGGAAAATGAGTTCCTGAACACAACTCCGGGGAACGTCCTGTTTCGCTAATGACTTTCAGAGCCGACGTTCACTAGACCCAGAGAGATGTCACACTGCTGACACGCGGACACTTCCTGACAGACTCATCGAGCTGCATCACCTTGGCACAGTAATCACACAGCTACTGACGTAATTACTGACGCCATAATTACTGACAATGATTACTGACATCATCATTACTGACGCCATTATTACTGACATCAATATTATCAACATAACTACTGACATCAATATTAGCAACATAATTACTGACACCAATATTATCAACATCATAATTACTGACATAACGATTACTGATATCATAATTACTGCCACCATTATTACTGACATCAATATTATCGACATCATTATTACGGACATAATTACAGACAGCAATATTATCAACATAACTACTGACATAATTACAGACATCAACAGTATCAACATAATTACTAACATAATTACTGACATCAATATTATCAACATAATTACCGACATCAATATTATCAACATAATTACCGACATCAATATTAGCAACATAATTACTGACATCAATATTAGCAACATAATTACTGACATCAATATTAGCAACATAATTACTGACATCAATATTATCAACATAATTACCGACATCAATATTAGCAACATAATTACTGACATCAATATTATCAACATAATTACTGACATCAATATTAGCAACATAATTACAGACATCAATATTAGCAACATAACTACTGACATAATTATTGACATCAATATTATCAACATAACTACTGACATCAATATTATCAACATAATTACAGACATCAATATTAGCAACATAATTACTGACATCAATATTATCAACATAATTACTGACATCAATATTATCAACATAATTACCGACATCAATATTATCAACATAATTACTGACATCAATATTATCAACATAACTACTGACATCAATATTATCAACATAATTACTGACATCAATATTATCAACATGATTACTGACATCAATATTATCAACATAATTACTGACATCAATATTATCAACATAATTACTGACATCAATATTATCAACATAACTACTGACATCAATATTATCAACATAATTACTGACATCAATATTATCAACATGATTACTGACATCAATATTATCAACATAATTACTGACATCAATATTAGCAACATAATTACAGACATCAATATTAGCAACATAATTACTGACATCAATATTAGCAACATAATTACTGACATCAATATTATCAACATAATTACCGACATCAATATTATCAACATAATTACCGACATCAATATTAGCAACATAATTACTGACATCAATATTATCAACATAATTACTGACATCAATATTAGCAACATAATTACAGACATCAATATTAGCAACATAACTACTGACATAATTATTGACATCAATATTATCAACATAACTACTGACATCAATATTATCAACATAATTACAGACATCAATATTAGCAACATAATTACTGACATCAATATTATCAACATAATTACTGACATCAATATTATCAACATAATTACCGACATCAATATTAGCAACATAATTACTGACATCAATATTAGCAACATAATTACTGACATCAATATTAGCAACATAATTACAGACATCAATATTAGCAACATAACTACTGACATAATTATTGACATCAATATTATCAACATAACTACTGACACCAATATTATCAACATAATTACTGACATCAATATTATCAACATAACTACTGACATCAATATTATCAACATAACTACTGACATCAATATTATCAACATAATTACTGACATCAATATTAGCAACATAATTACCGACATCAATATTAGCAACATAACTACTGACATCAATATTAGCAACATAATTACTGACACCAATATTATCAACATCATAATTACTGACATCAATATTATCAACATAATTACTAACATAATTACTGACATCAATATTATCAACATAATTACTGACACCAATATTATCAACATCATAATTACTGACATCAATATTAGCAACATAATTACTAACATAATTACTGACATCAATATTATCAACATAATTACTGACATCAATATTAGCAACATAATTACTGACATCAATATTATCAACATCATAATTACTGACATCAATATTATCAACATCATAATTACTGACATCAATATTATCAACATAATTACTGACATCAATATTAGCAACATAATTACCGACATCAATATTATCAACATAATTACTAACATAATTACTGACATCAATATTATCAACATAACTACTGACATCAATATTATCAACATAACTACTGACATCAATTTTATCAACATAACTACTGACATCAATATTAGCAACATAACTACTGACATCAATATTAGCAACATAATTACTGACACCAATATTATCAACATCATAATTACTGACACCAATATTATCAACATAATTACTAACATAATTACTGACATCAATATTATCAACATAATTACTGACATAATGATTACCGACATCATTTATTATCTACATCATAATTACTGACACCAATATTATTGACATAATTACTGACATCATAATTACTGACATAATTCCTGACATCATGTACTCTCCTCGGCCTCAGGATATATGTTTAGATATTTACATCATTACTTTACGTTTCAGAGGGGAGTAGAAACCATGTTTCACTCTTCAAAATAATATTTTAGTCACATCATTTTCCGTGTTTTTCTAAAATGCCATGTTCTGTATCCCAGTGTTATCAGCATGAAGCGAATCGATTGCATTCCAAACCCCGCCCTGTTGCAATGTCCGTCACCACGGTGATGGAACGTTAACAGCAGCTGCACATGGCATCTTGAAGGTGATACTGAAGATGGATTAATGGAGAAACACGAGGGAGGCAGGCAGAGAGGTGACAGGATGGGTACAATGTTTAAGCAGGAAGAGAGTCTATCCTTAAACTCACCTGTCAAAACTAATTTAATAAAGGGTTGGATCAGCAGTAGGGTTGGATCAGCTGTAGGGTTGGATCAGCTGTAGGGTTGGATCAGCAGTAGGGTTGGATCAGCTGTAGGGTTGGATCAGCTGTAGGGTTGGATCAGCTCAAGGGTTGGATCGGCTGTAGGATTGGATCAGCTGTAGGATTGGATCAGCTGTAGGGTTGGATCAGCTGTAGGGTTGGATCAGCAGTAGGATTGGATCAGCAGTAGGGTTGGATCAGCTGTAGGGTTGGATCAGCAGTAGGGTTGGATCGGCAGTAGCATTGGAATAGCTGTAGGGTTGGATCGGCAGTAGGGTTGGATCGGCAGTAGGGTTGGATCGGCAGTAGGGTTGGATCGGCAGTAGGGTTGGATCGGCAGTAGGGTTGGATCGGCAGTAGGGTTGGATCGGCAGTAGGGTTGGATCGGCAGTAGGGTTGGATCCGCAGTAGGGTTGGATCCGCAGTAGCATTGGATTAGCTGTAGGGTTGGATATGCAGGCAGGCAGGCAGTCCGTCCGTCCGTCCTAATGCTGAAGTGAATGGTCCTCTATTCCCTAGTACTCTGGTCAAACGTAGTGCCATGAACAGGGTGCCATTTGTGTCTCTCGGCCCTGAAGGACCCCAGACCCCAAGGAAAGAGCTGATGTAATGAATCACCTGGTCAGTCTATGTTCATATCCGCCAGTCTGCTCTCAGCGTGTCTCTCGGCCCTGAACGACACCAGGCAGTGTCATCTGAATGTCTCAGTCAAAGGGAGACTTGAGTATTTTAAAAAATCTGATATTTTACTCAGTTTCAGGACTGGTCTATGTCACCTGGACAGTGTGTTAAGGAAAGAGCTGATGTAACGAATCACCTGGTCAGTCTGTCAAGGAAAGAGCTGATGTGAGGAATCACCTGGTCAGTCTGTCAAGGAAAGAGCTGATGTAAGGAGTCACCTGGTCAGTCTATGTCAAGGAAAGAGCTGATGTAAGGAGTCACCTGGTCAGTCTATGTCAAGGAAAGAGCTGATGTGAGGAATCACCTGGTCAGTCTGTTAAGGAAAGAGCTGATGTAATGAGTCACCTGGTCAGTCTATGTCAAGGAAAGAGCTGATGTAATGAATCACCTGGTCAGTCTGTCATGGAAAGAGCTGATATAATGAATCACCTGGTCAGTCTGTCATGGAAAGAGCTGATGTAATGAATCACCTGGTCAGTCTATGTCATGGAAAGAGCTGATGTAAGGAGTCACCTGGTCAGTCTGTTAAGGAAAGAGCTGACGTAATGAATCACCTGGTCAGTCTGTCAAGGAAAGAGCTGATGTAAGGAGTCACTCCCAAAGAGCTTGTTGAGCACCTGTGTAAAGTATGTCTGAATACCAAATACTGAGAAGGGCTTAAATCAAAATGTGTATGAAAGGTATACTTTTCCTCAGTCTGAATTGGGCCCTTCTATGCCCTACAGCATGAATACTCAAAGCATGCATTCCAAATGGCACCCTATATAGTGCACTACTTTAGAACGGAGACCATAGGGGCTCTGGTCGAAGGCAGTGCACTATATAGAAGGGGGGCCCATTTTGGACAGAGACAGAGTTTCAACTTATCCTATTCTCTATTCCTCTGTTCGTTTCTCTCTGTCCGTCTCCGGGGTGTGAGCGAGGGACTGTCGAAGAGGGGTTCTTTGTGTTAGAGGCGCAGACAGATGCCTCTGTTCTGCTGGTGGATCATGGGTAATTGAAAGTGGTGTCACAGACGCTTGGCGTTTGACAGTTGTGGAGGTTTGAAGACTCTGTCAAGGCATGTTCCTTTAGTTACCAGTTGCTTGTTGTCCACAGAATGCACTCTCTCTCGCTGTGTCCCCCCCGCCACCCCCCCGCCACCAACCAGGGCTGTCTCTCTGTGTGTGCCCCCCCCCCCGCCATCCACCAGGGCTGTCTCACTGTGTGTGTCCCCCCCGCCACCAACTAGGGCTATCTCGCTGTGCCCCCCCCCCCCCCCCCCCCCCGCCACCAACCAGGGCTGTCTCACTGTGTCCCCGCCCGCCACCAACCAGGGCTGTCTCACTGTGTCCCCGCCCGCCACCAACCAGGGCTGTCTCACTGTGTCCCCCCCCGCCACCAACCAGGGCTGTCTCACTGTGTCCCCCCCCCCTACGCCACCAACCAGGGCTGTCTCACTGTGTCCCCGCCCGCCACCAACCAGGGCTGTCTCACTGTGTCCCCGCCCGCCCGCCACCAACCAGGGCTGTCTCACTGTGTGTCCCCCCCGCCACCAACCAGGGCTGTCTCACTGTGTCCCCCCCCCACCACCAACCAGGGCTGTCTCACTGTGTCCCCCCCCCCACCACCAACCAGGGCTGTCTCACTGTGTCCCCCCCCACCACCAACCAGGGCTGTCTCACTGTGTGTGTCGTCGTCGTTCTCAGAACCTCCCTGGAAAACATTCAACCAGATGAAAACGTTCTCAGAACCTTCCTGGAAAACATTCAACCAGATTAAAACGTTCTCAGAACCTCCCTGGAAAACATTCAACCAGATTAAAACGTTCTCAGAACCTCCCTGGAAAACATTCAACCAGATTAAAACGTTCTCAGAACCTTCCTGGAAAACATTCAACCAGATGAAAACGTTCTCAGAACCTCCCTGGAAAACATTCAACCAGATTAAAACGTTCTCAGAACCTCCCTGGAAAACATTCAACCAGATTAAAACCTTCTCAGAACCTCCCTGGAAAACATTCAACCAGATTAAAACGTTCTCAGAACCTCCCTGGAAAACATTCAACCAGATTAAAACCTTCTCAGAACCTCCCTGGAAAACATTCAACCAGATTAAAACGTTCTCAGAACCTCCCTGGAAAACATTCAACCAGATTAAAACGTTCTCAGAACCTCCCTGGAAAACATTCAACCAGATTAAAACGTTCTCAGAACCTCTCTGCAACCTCCAAAAAATGGATGTTCCCAGAAATGACAATGTTCAGTTTCACCAGTCAGGAAACATATGGCTTTGTTCACACAACCAACGTGAAACATTAAACAACTTCCAAGGAACCAAATGTGTTAGCTGGGTTATCTTTGGTGTTTCTTCTTGTTTGTTACTTGACACACACTGCAAGGGTGTAGGGCTGTATATAGGACATACACATCAAGGGTGTATGTCTGTATATAGGACACACTGCAAGGGTGTAGGGCTGTATATAGGATACACTTCAAGGGTGTATGTCTGTATATAGGACACACTTCAAGGGTGTAGGGCTGTATATAGGACACACTACAAGGGTGTAGGGCTGTATATAGGACACAATTCAAGGGTGTAGGGCTGCATTTAAGGGCTGTATATAGGACGTCATTGAGGACACCATGTGACAGTATTGTGCTCCTCTGGCTTCCATTCTAAATGTCTCTGAATGGAATCCGTCATCGGGTTTCATCTCCGCCGGGCACAGTTGTCTCTCAAGCCATATTATTTGACAGGTTATTTTTCTTGTGACAAGGGCGAGGAGTAGTCCACAGGCTCTCTCCACCCCCCCCCCCCCCCCCCCCCCCCCCCCCCACGTCTCCAGCCCCGCTCTCCAGTACCTGCCTCCTGACAATCGTCTTGCTAACCCCCCCCATCCATCTCCCTCGCTAACCCCCCCCCCCCCCCCATCCATCTCCCTCGCTAACCCCCCCCCCATCCATCTCCCTCACCCCTCAGTTATCCAGAGTAGATCGGTGACATCCCCAAAAATCTCATCGACCTCAGTCGATACCTCGTCAGGCAATAATACCCCGTCAGTCAATAATACCCCGTCAGTCAATAATACCCCATCAGTCAATAATTCCCCGTCAGTCAATAATACCCCCTCAGTCAATAATACCCCGTCAGTCAATAATACCCCGTCAGTCAATAATACCCCGTCAGTCAATAATATCCCGTCAGTCTCTCTGTCTCTGTC